>NW_018205811.1:0-650 GCF_001263595.1 Phalaenopsis equestris | reverse complement strand
TTGGAAGGATATTTTGCACCCTGACCCCCTTATCAAATTGTGGCTTCTGCATAAAAAGGTTAGCAAAGTTTTGAGGCATTGGAATTGGGAATCCCTTGGAGATTTAAACAAGATGGTGGAGGAGGATGAGCTAAATCCAACCCAGTTGGAGAATTCTGCTACTATGGATGAGGTTGCTCTTCTTGCTGCCAATTAGAAGTTCCTCTCAACCACTGTCTGCTTAGAGAACTTTCTTAAACAAAAAGTTGTTGTTAGCAAATTTATGGATGGAGATAAAAACACAAGGTATTACCATGCCTGTATAAAATATAGGAGGAAATGTAATGTACTTCACAGCATTGTTAGTTCCCTGGGTGTAAGACTGCATGATGATATCCAAATTGCCAATGATGTTGTGGAATATTTTAAAGATATTTTGACTATTGTCTCTCCTCATAGAGTCCAAGTGGATGCATCTTTATTTATGGAGTATGTGGAGTTTGTTAAAACTCTTAATCTTACTGACCCCCTCACTGAAGAGAAAATTTGGTCTGCCATTAATTCCATAGATCATACTAAAACTTCTAAACTTGATGGGTTCTCTGAATTTTATAAGAAGAGTTGGGGCATCATCAAATTTGATGTGATTAAGGCAATACAAGCTTTCTTTA
>NW_018205810.1:0-650 GCF_001263595.1 Phalaenopsis equestris | reverse complement strand
AGAGATGCATGCGCATGCGGTGTCCGTCCGTATGGAATAATTTTTTCAGTGCCCGGGGAGCAACAAAAATCTGGCGCAGGTTAGGGCGTTGCAATAGTCATTCTGCCTTCGAGACAGAGGGTCGGGAAACTTAGCACTAGTGAGAGTGCCAAGCCACCCAACAACATGTTTCCGAAGCATAGTCTAAGGAAACTAGGTGCCCAGGAGGGGCGCAGCCGCACCTATACTCGAATTTAGGGAATTTAAGACTTGGGCTTCGCTGACGGTGTGTCTGTCGAAGGCTTTGGATTTTACAGATTCCTCCTGTAAGGACGAGTTAGGAAGAGCATCCCAGATTGTTTATTGGGTTCATGAGTGTGGAAAGGCTTGTGTGTGTTGAAGTCAACTTTTCTCCTTTCATGGTGCACGTGGTTTTATGTTGTTTTCTCATTTCTGAATTTTTTCGCATTAAGTCTTCGTGTTCTTGCATTTTTATTTGATTCTTATTTTGTGTCTTTGTGTTTAAAATTTTGCTTTGGATCTCTATATACACTTTTCTTCATTTCATAATAATTTAAAAATGCAACCACAACGAGTGTTATTGGAGCAGGATTTTTTCTTATCATTAAATTGAGTGGGAGCAATGTGTCACCTCCCAAAAGAGCCCTTAA
>NW_018205809.1:0-649 GCF_001263595.1 Phalaenopsis equestris | reverse complement strand
TGATTGATAATCCTATTTTTCATGCTTGAACTAAACATATAGAAGTTGATTATCACTTTATTTTGGGATTGCATTAAGTAAGAAGAAGTTATTGTTCATCACCTTTGCATCTCAAAATCAAATTGCTGACATGTTAACGAGGATGCTCTCTATCTCTCTTTTGGCTTCTCTTTGTGGCAAGTTTCATCCTGAGTCATCAGCTTGCCAGGTAAAAGGAAATATTTTCTGCTTTGTCCATTCTGCTACAATGTTTTCTTCTCTGCTTAAGTACGGCTGGCATCATTTTGATCTTTTGTGTCTAACTGCTCTATTCATCATAACCGTAGGAGTATAACTGGTTCTGATTCTGCGATGATTGTGTGCTCTTTTTTGATGTATTTAAGTAGTGCTCTTTCTATGGGCGGAGGTGATTATTTTTTCCTTAGTATCTCCCTTGTAAATTCTTCTCTGTTTAGCTATCAAAATCTTAGTAATCCTACCGCAATGTGCACTTGCATCTAGATGACTAGAACTAGTATAAATAAAGTACTCACGTTGTAATCAAGCTGGAGTTTCAGCCTTTTAGTATTCATAAAACACTCACGTTATAATCATGCTGGAATTTCAGCCTGTTGCAGTTATTCTATGAACCGATAAGATTCCTTGCTCT
>NW_018205808.1:0-649 GCF_001263595.1 Phalaenopsis equestris | reverse complement strand
AGGATGGCACGACTCCATCGACTCTGGCCCCGCCCCGCTATTGCTAGGATCCGATCGGCCGCCTCACGGATGGCCCGGGTTCGGCGGGGCGCTTCGACCACCGGTGTAGATCTGCGGACACGGACAAGGGTCTCAATGAGCTTGGAGGAGTAAGTATTCTGCTCTCGGCTTGTATGCCATTTCTTGGGCAACGGCCGCAACTCTGTTTTACTCATCTCTTGCTTCCTCTCCAAATTTTTGGCTGACGGATTGCCATCGGTGATGAAAAACGTCATCACGTAATTCGATCGCGGAAAGAGAACAATCGAGCGCCGATTTTCAGGTATATACACGCCTTCAACAACAAAAATGAGAAATCGTCGGAGTACAATTAAAAGCGCAGAAAGGAGAGAAGATAATCTGAAAGACTGGAACAACTGTTTCTTATCTATGCTGACGCCTGGGACGAATGAAGGGGAAGTTACCAGTATCGCGGATTGTTCAGACACGAGACACGAGACTCGAGACTGGGAGGGATGCTTGCGATCGGCGGATTTATGAGAAGGGTGGGGGAGTTCGGGCAGAGAAATTAGTGCGTGCGTTCGCGAGACGGAGACCAATTTTGTTAGGTGCAGCTTGGCATGCGGATTTTAAGGAAGTTTGTATTTAA
>NW_018205807.1:0-649 GCF_001263595.1 Phalaenopsis equestris | reverse complement strand
CTAACCATGACTCACCATGACCCACCATAACCCACAATGATCCATCATTACATTTCAATCTAATTAATAATTAATTAAAATTAATTGAGCATGGGACAATCACTAAATGAAAAGCTTTGCACTCTTCACCATGGGGGGACACTTGGCACTAAGTCAAGCCCTCTCATTTTCAAAATTTGGGGAACTAAGCCAAGCCAAAATTGGGTCAAAATAGACCAAACCTGGTCTTAGCCACCACACAAAAGTCTCCCCAATCAAGCCAAGCACTTTTCCATGTCTTCTCCACTCCCATTCGCACCACCATGGACAAGATATGGAGATATGAAAAAGCCTTCTCCCTGTTGCCAAAAGTCCCTGATATTCCTCTGGAAATTCTCTGAGGAGCCACCTGAGCTTCCCCATGCTCGGTCAAGCTTCACCTCAAGCTCCCAAGGCTATAAATAGACCATATTCAAGAGCTTCCATATAGAGCCAAACTTAGAACTAACCTAAGTGGACTCACAATTGAACCCAATCCAATTGAGGTCAAGATTGAACCCTATCAATTTTGACTTAGCTCATGTTCAACTTGGTTTGCTCTAGGTCTAACCTAAATTAAACCAAAACCAAACCAAACCCCTTAACTCTAACCCACATTAGACCTAACCAT
>NW_018205806.1:0-649 GCF_001263595.1 Phalaenopsis equestris | reverse complement strand
CCCGGAAATTCTCTTTTTTTTTTTTTTTTCTTTTTCCCAGAATTCTAAAAGGAATTTCCTTTCCAAAAGCATTTCTCGAAATTTCTCTTTTTTGTTTTACTGATTTTTTTTTTCTTTTCTTTTTTTGTTTTTTACTCTTACTCTGTTTCCCAAAGAAGAAAGAAACAGAGGAATAAATCAACTCCAATTCTCTGTGAAGAAGTTTTTTTCTCCATATTCAGAGCCAACAGAATTTCCCTTAAAAAAAAGCTTTTTTGTTTGTTTTTCGTTTTTTTTTTTGTCTCCGCGAACCTAAAAGGAAGAAAAAAAAAACTGGTCTGCCATTCCACGCGATCTCCCTTGCACCGAAACGCACACAATTTCCCGTCCTTTCATTAGCTCCTCTGTTCTGGCCGGAACTGCTGCCTGCCGGACCTTGGCTTTATTTACCGAGCCTGAGCTCGTCAGACCCTGCCAAAACTGCCGACTGCCTAACTTCACATCCAAGCAGTTAGTCTGCCGACTATTCTCAGAATTTATTGGCAAAGCACGTCAGATCGCGCTACAAAAAATGCACGTAATACAAGCCAAATTATTGTTGTCAAAGCCGAATCATACTCCTATCACGAACCTAAAGCTCTGATTTCAATTATTATGAAAACACAATACC
>NW_018205805.1:0-649 GCF_001263595.1 Phalaenopsis equestris | reverse complement strand
ACCTTGAGGACAAGGTGCTTGTTTTGAAGGAGAGTGTTGATACGCCCGCTCACGTGCTTATTCAAGGAAGTCCGATCTGGACGGGTAAAACTTAGACATACCAACCTGTCTAGCAAAGGCAACCAGCCCAACCGAGGGACGGAAGCCCTAGGGGCTCCTGAGGATGATTCCATGTTTCGGGTGGGGCCCACAGGGCTGTTAATCACGTACAAGACGAATGGATTTAGGGGAGGGGGGAGTTGTTGGCGGAAGTTTGAATGGATTTTGTGGAGTATTTATTAGGGTTATTTAGCTAGGATTTTTCTTATGTTTTGATTTGCTGCAGCTTTTCTTATGTATTTACATTCCTAGCACCATCTATGCTTTTTGGAGAGGCGATCTATCTCTCGAAGTGTAGATCACCCCTCGTATCTTGTTTGTTTGCTTTCATATTAATCAAATTTGCCTTTTATTTGGTTCTCCCAAATATCTATTGCAAGATGCTCGTTTATTTTAGCTCCCGTTCATGTCAAAAGCTCTCTTTGTTGCCACAAAATTTGAAACTAGAAGTAAAAGTTCTTTAATAATCTATGTTTCGTAATAAAAGGTCCAAATTGTATGTAAACCCACATGTCATCAGTGTATAAACTTTATCTACGAAGGGACAATT
>NW_018205804.1:0-649 GCF_001263595.1 Phalaenopsis equestris | reverse complement strand
TCCACAACTTCCATCAAACACTTTAATTACTTATCGGAATTAAATCATCACAACTTCTTCCAACTTTAATTACAGATCAAAAACACTTTAATTAAACAATGACGAGGTATAATCATAGAATCTCTTAAATTCTAAGTTGAAGAAATTTTTTTGAAATATATTATATGTATAATATAGAAAATTGATTTTCATAGAAATATGAAGTTTCATAATACAAATTAAATTTATGAAATTAAATTTTATTATTGTATACTTTGTTTTTTGAGATTTTTAGTCAAGAATAATGAATATATTTATTTTTTATCATAATATTTTATCAAATATAAAAAAATGTGTCTATGACTTATTGTGTCTGTATCGTATCGTGTAATGTTCATGTCCGTGCTTCATAGATACAAACACACAAATGTCTAAATGCATATGACCAAGAAAATTTAAAAAAAACCTATAAATTTAAACAAAAATCACTTTAAATGAGAACAAAATTAAAACATCAACTAAATAATTGATGATTTTTGAAAGTCCTCCTTATTGATTTTTCTGAAAAGTCTTGTCAAGAATGTGTTTGTGAATAATTGAATATTAAGGATAAAGCCAAATTTTTGAGTCACTCATAATTTTGTTTATGAGGTATTGGACCCTATAAAAG
>NW_018205803.1:0-649 GCF_001263595.1 Phalaenopsis equestris | reverse complement strand
AGATACCAATTCCAAGAAAATTTATCGATTTTTTTGAGGACCCATTGGTCCCGCTAATTATAGTAAAAAGTTTAATATGGACATAATGATATTTTAATAGCAACTATATTTCATGTATCACAATCAAAACATATGAATATGTTCATTAGTATTTATAAACAATAAAGAAACTGAAATAATGAGATTTACCACTTCAAAGCTATAAAAAAAAATAATATATACTGAAGGCTATGCAATAATATAACAAAGTGAATTATACATTAAAGTCATTATGAGCAACTACAAATATATGAATGTAATTTAAAGGGTACGAATGGTAAACCTACGATTATGAAATCAAATACAATTAATAAGGATAACACTCATAACTAGGAAGAGTACATTTATCCCATTATAAATAGCAGTTACTTACCTTGTGATGAATGCAAACTTCCAAATTTTCTAATGGTTTACTTGACACTGACTAGTAAGTCCTACACAAATAAGAATCCCCAAATTTTAATAATTATGTTATTAAACCTATTTTTTTAATAAATTGATTATAATGGATTTAAAATATATTGCTATTATTAATAGGGGTGTATGTTTTTGTGTATGCATACACAAATATAATGTTGTATTGTAATAAAAAAGAAATAAGAATGTGGGG
>NW_018205802.1:0-649 GCF_001263595.1 Phalaenopsis equestris | reverse complement strand
GAGTATTGCAGGGTTACTGCGGTTCTGCACAAAGTGTGTTATCTGAGGGATTATTTAAGTTGTAACTCTGTATTATTTTCGTGAAATTGACGAAACACGGGTGTATTGGGTCATTTTCCTCGTCGATCAATGTTATCCAGTGGTTGAACATGGTAGTTAGGGAATGGTGTTATTCACTGTAGTATTATGGTTTTATTACAGTGTTATTAAGGTTTATTGGTGTGGTTAAGGAGTTATTGGAGGGGATGCGAAGCCGATGTTATTGGGGGTTTTGTAGCGGTAGTATTTTTTTGTTATTTCATGTTTCCAATGTGGTTTGGAGGTATTATTGAGGGATTTTGGCAATGGTGTTATTTGGCTTGGGGACACAATGACATTTGGTGTTATTGGGGGTTTGGAACATAGTTTCATGGTGTTATTGGCTCCTGTTTAGTCCAAATTGAGCCCAAATGAATCTAAACTTGTTTCCTACCCCAATTTAACTCACATTCACAGGACAAAAGATAATTGGTGACTTAATGATCGTTTATGAATCATCAATTTGGAAAAACTCATTTTAAACTTGGGTTTTGATGAAATTATATTGGGTTCAAGGTGGATTTGTGTTTGAATTTAAAATTTTGGATTTTGGACTTGAAATTGGATAGGA
>NW_018205801.1:0-649 GCF_001263595.1 Phalaenopsis equestris | reverse complement strand
ATGAATGCCTTAAGCCAAACATAATAAAATTTGAATCTGATGCATAAAAACATATACAATTAAGACTTTATCCTATTTTTCCACCGAATTACATCAAACAAAACTCTCTATCAAGTTCATAGTTATACTTTAGTAAGTTGCTTCCTTTCATAGATCATAGGATAGGCTAAAGAAAAATAAATGAATGTCCCACAAGCCTGCACATTATTCTTTTTATAGGGTTTAGGGATTTTATTTGTGATTATTTGTGCCTCTGAGTTTCATGTTTGTCATCATTAAGAAAAATGGAGCTAGCAGCCAAAAGATCATTCAGCAAATATGCATTTCCAAGATATATTCTCTTATCATGATAAGACCTTTTTGTTGTAAAGTGTAGCCCAAATGATGACAAATTGTTAAATACAATCGACATGGATAAGTCTCTTTGTGAATTACGAGAGTATACGCTCCAACATACGATAAAGTAACAATACAGTAGGGCTCTCGAAAAAGTTTGTTACTCGTGAACAGTTTGTGTTCGGCTCGTTCGTTAAGTAAATTAGCCAGAGCACAAACAAGATTTTAAAGCTCAAATTGTAAACGAGCTGAACACAAGCAACTCTTTGTTCGCTTGCGTTCGGCTCGTTGTAGCTCGAAATAAAAAAAAAAA
>NW_018205800.1:0-649 GCF_001263595.1 Phalaenopsis equestris | reverse complement strand
TAATATTTAAAATATCTTTTTTAAAATATGTTTTTATAAAAATATATACTAAAAAATTGTTTGCATGGATCTAATGACAATATGACGATCCAAGATAAAAGGACTAGGATGTCCTTTGCTACTCTTTAAAGCAAGATTAAATATGTGATTTTTATATTTTTTGTCTTTCCCGTCTTTTATAAATTGAAGGGATTTATGGTGTGTAGGAGATATTTTGGCTCCACTCACTTGTAATGACTGGTCTTATGGAATAAAATGGATTTCACGAACCCGGGAACACCGTATTTCCCCCCTCGGGGGAAGTCTTCCTCTCCTCTTCCCCTATTCTCTCCCTTTCTCTTCATCCCTCAACTTCCTTCGGTTCAACACTTTATTCTTTGGGCTTGGTCTACCGAACAAATTTGGATTCAACTTCCTTTAAGGTGCGGTGAACACGAATTGTGTCGTCAACAAGAAGATGAGCAATACCTAAGAGAAGATCTTCAAGCAGACACATCTAACAAAAAACATGCAATGGGAACTCATCACTGACAATACCCAAGAAATGCCAAATTTATGCATGCTCTTTGTTTATGGATCCAAAGATCTCCAATGCTCGTCCCATGCACTGATCCCTACTAGGCCAACAACTCCACCAATTCGTCGGACT
>NW_018205799.1:0-649 GCF_001263595.1 Phalaenopsis equestris | reverse complement strand
ATAGTTCTCTCTTCACATTGATTAGAGAAGATGTGATTACAAGATTATATTGAAATCATAATTAATTTGAAATGACCCAATAGATATACCTATTAAAGGCATTGGGACTGTAATTTATATAGTCTAACCATAATAGTCGTGGGAGGGCTACAACAATTGTAATTAGCCGTAGAAGTCATAGTTGTGTCTATGACAAACATAGTTGGTGATGATCAACAGTAGGTGGAGGTCAACAATGGCTGGTGGTTGACGATGATCTTCAGTGGGTGATGACAATCTTTAGTGGTCACAGCCAACTCGGGTGCTCAGCTCTGATCTCGGGTGATCGACGACAATCTCTGGGGCTTTATTAACTTTTAGTAGTCCGCTCACTTTTCTCTCCTCCTCTCCACTTGTAAGTAAAAAAAAATGAGGGCTTATTTATAGTTTTTGAGATAAACATTTTATTAAATTAGATAATCTCTCAAATCACTCAATCAAAAGGTTTATATTCATTCATTTGATCATAGATACTTTTTTTACCATTTAAGAGTCTTAATCACATTAAAATTAAATGATCTTAAGTGTCACAGGTAGCCCCTAACAACTTTTATGTGCCTAACAACTCGATCCCGCGCTGCAAGGCAGATGCACTCAGGCGGGCTTAAAT
>NW_018205798.1:0-649 GCF_001263595.1 Phalaenopsis equestris | reverse complement strand
ACACACACACACACACATATGTGTATATATATCCCACCTTATCTATGCATGAAAATGTGCATTCACTTAAACAAGTTAAAATAGCGATAGTTTTTATGCAATATGATGAGAGATTTGGGTGATGTAAATGTAAAATGTGTTAAATTTAGGTGCTATATATGTAAATAAATAAGAACTAAATGGTATGTATGTAAATTCCTCTTATTATTGTTATTATTTTTTGCTGTTAGGTGGGCGATTGTATACGTTGCACAGATGAAACCGTTGATTGTTCCCATTCTCAGTGAATAAAACTATTGTTTTGTTTTGCTGTTTCTCGGACTGAATAATTTGCTTTCTTGAGAAGAGTTGGAATGGAATCTTGGTGACATGAACAACTCCATCATCATCCCAAGTTGTTGTCAGCTTTGTAAATTCTTTGCAGTCTTTTATTTAATCGTTGTTGAGTGTTACATGAGATGTTTCATCCTCTTTGCACAACTTTTATTTATCATCAATTGTTACATGATACTTCATCATTGTTTTGCTTTATTGAGAGAAAATATTTTGTCCAGATACCGCGTGTCCGGACGGCCAACCAGCGGCGGCCACGTTGCCATACACCTCATCGGCAAGGGACATGACGGTCAGTGGTTGGTCTTCCGGACAT
>NW_018205797.1:0-649 GCF_001263595.1 Phalaenopsis equestris | reverse complement strand
TATATATATATATATATATATATATATATTACTTTGTTTCCTCACCCTACTGAGCAGCACAGGTTGTGGGCAATCATGTTTCACACTCAACCTATTCACCCAAAACTGTTACATATTCACCCCTTCAAGGCAGTTAGACTTATTCATCTTATAAACCAAACCAAATGAATAATATCTTACCCTTTAACAAAATGAGGAAATAAAAAAAAAGGCAATCAAACTTTTACAACTACTAAATCAGCAACAAACATCCAAGCAATAAAGTATTGAGAAGTTCATATGCATTAACCTTCACGAGAGTAAACAAATAAAAGGAAGATGTGAGATGTGAAAGACTATGCATCTCTATACACTCTAATCATAATTGGCAGAGGGAGCCAAAGAATTTCCCCCAGTTGCCACCATATTTATTTTACACTTCAATCTGCTGCACAAATCTTTAAACCAGGAAGAGGAGTTTCTCCCTCACTGTACAATGCTGACATGGAATTCAACATCAATAACTACTTCTACATCTTTACACTGACTTGGCTTTCATCTGTACCAGAAGTTAGTGAGCTCCCTTCGAGGATAAAAGTTTCTTCTGAGTGCAGACATGCATTTGAATAAAGCTTATTTCAGAAAATTGAATTCAACTGATAGAAACATG
>NW_018205796.1:0-649 GCF_001263595.1 Phalaenopsis equestris | reverse complement strand
AGAGTTTTTAGGTTGAAAACCCAAAGAAACAAAAGCTTCAGTGCCTGATCCAATTGAAATGATTTTGTTATGCTTATGTAGTTATAATACTTTATCATCCCTTAAAAAGCCGGAGCAACATTACATATGTGAGATATGACTTTTCATTAGAGAAGTGACATAAAATGTTGGGAAAGTGGTGGTGAAGAAAACCGACAATAGGGGTCGTGTGCAAGAAAATATGTTGACAGTGTCTTCCGTATATATTGACGCAGTGGTGGTCAGAAAGCGACAATAGTGGTTCAATGGTGGTGGCCACTAGACGGTAGTGGCCGGACAGTAGTGGCGAATCGACGGCGGTGGATGGGCAGTGGTGGTGACCGTGGTAATGATGGTCTGATCGTGACAGTGGTTTGACGACAGTGGTCGAGTAGTGGTGGTCGGTAGTAGTTAAACTCAGGAATCTCAAGAGTATGAAGCTCTTTTTAAGTCACTTTTCTTGAAGGGAGTGAGGGTCTATTTTATATATTTTGTGAATAACACATGAATCCATGTCTCTCCATCGGACAACCCAGAGTAATCTTTTTAATCAGAAGGTATTCTATGAGCATTCAAGTTTCCTAATAATGTCATAATCGAGGATATTGAGGTGGTTAGATTCGGCTCGACG
>NW_018205795.1:0-649 GCF_001263595.1 Phalaenopsis equestris | reverse complement strand
ACCATGACTTCTGAATAATGCTGTAGACCCTTGAGATGCTAGAGAAAAAGGAAAAAGTTCTCATGAAGAAGGCTGCTACAGAAGTTGAGAAGGCGAAGGAGTATACGAAGGCAAAGAACAAAAAAGGTCTTTTCCCATTAATTATACTATATAACTTATTTCACTTTAGCAATCATCATTGAGCTTTCTCAGTTTGTTTAATATGAGTTTAAGGCAAGATGTATATATGCATATTGATGTAGCTTTTCAAGTTTATGCTGGCAAAATTTGGAAGACTTCGTTTCTGTTGCCATTCACTTTTACCAAAGAAAAATTCCACTCTCCATATTTCTTACAACCAGCCTGGTGATCAGTAATCGACATTGCTTAGCTCCAAGAATACTTGTGAACGTTTTGATTCATGGATATTCATTATTAAGCTAGATGGTTCATCGGGTGAATAATATAGTCACTTTTTTCCACATTTTTTATTTATTTTCAGCATTTTTTTTATTTTACTTTGCTTTCTAGAGAGCACAATTACACAACAATTTTGCTTTTATCAGGTGGCAGGACATTTTCGGAAGTCTACTCAGGACCAATATTTAAATTCCTTTAGGTGAACTGATGTAGTTTGTTAAACCTAGTTGGCAACTTGTTTTGTACATAG
>NW_018205794.1:0-649 GCF_001263595.1 Phalaenopsis equestris | reverse complement strand
CATGCAATAATTTTTCCAATTGAATTGACTTACAAGAATTATGTACAATATAATTCTAAAAAAAATACCAATTTTATGCACCAAGTAAGATGAACGGTTCCTTTCACTACAGTGATTTTACAAGTTAGCGTTAGATAATTTCGATGGTAAAATGATTAAATTTCCGATGCAATGTCATATTACCGATAGATTTACATCGATAAAATGTTGGGCGATAAAATGTGGGCCGCAAAGGGAAATAGTGTTTGGATCGGATGATGCAATTGCTTTGCTTCGGGTTTAGCATCCACAATGTGCGCCGTTAGGAAGAAGAGATGAGCTCGTGGAAATTGTGAAAAAAGCATCAGATTTTGACGATTGAAAAATTAATTTCGGAGTACATTGGATATTGTACACCTGCATAAAATAAATTATACAAACATTGTATGAGCGTCCATCCAACATTTACTCATCACTAACGCAAATAAATATCGACAAGGAAAACAAATAGAATCATCATACATTTCGCAGAATCTACTAAGTTGTCCATCTAATAGAAATTTATAAAATATAAATGAAAAATATACATGTAATATACAGAAAAGAAACCCTTACGGGACATCCTCATCGAACTCACCAGTCTTCTTCTCCAATTTCTCCTCCTCATGAA
>NW_018205793.1:0-649 GCF_001263595.1 Phalaenopsis equestris | reverse complement strand
TTTTGGAAGTGCAACAGGCACTAACCCACTTGTCCACATATTTTTTCCCTTCTACAAAACAGCACAACATTTCCTTCTTTGCAAAGAATAAAAAACTATTCCTCCCAAGACTTTCAGAAGCCATGGAGTGGACTGACTTCCTCAGCAACTTTCCCTTCTTGAGGAGCTTTCTCACTTGTCTTCTCAGTTCTGAAACAAAATCTGATCAGCTTGAAGAGAAAAAGGATGCAGCAGATGATCAGAAAGCTAGAGCAAGCAACATAGCTGCTCAGAAGCACTTCCATGAAAGCCTTCATGCTCTCAAGTTCTAGCTGATGGTGATGTAGTTCCATTTGCGCTTCATGAGTTTAATATTTCTTGTATTGTTAAGTTTGTGATGCATATATCAAGCATGACTTTGAAAGAATAATCTGCTTTTGTAGTTTTCTTTCCTAAAAATAATGTTTTGATGTTTAATTATGCCATTTTGTGTATTATTTGTAAGGCAATGATTGGATGTTACACAATAGAAACGTTCAATCCATGGTGCTAACTAGAATGATAAATTTAGCAGTACTTACTGTAATTTAACTTACAGAAGTGTAAATTTTGAGTGGGATGGGTTGGCAAGCATTGCAATTTGCTATTATTTTCATGGAATCATGCTGCA
>NW_018205792.1:0-649 GCF_001263595.1 Phalaenopsis equestris | reverse complement strand
AGAAGCTCGTAGATTAGTAGAACAAGAGAGGCCATTAGAGACCGAGATGGAAATTTTCAGGAATTTTATTGATTGCGGGGTTTGAGACGAATGAGGGATTTCGCGTGCTCTTCGGTATAAATAGCAGAGCAGAGGCTGTTTTACGGACAGGAGTGGTCCATGGGGAAGGAAATTTGCGTTTTGAGGTGCAGCCATGTGTCGATTGGAAGATTTACATACATGCCAATCAATTTTTATGCATTTACATATCTAACATGTCAATTTCAATTTTTATATATGTGCCAATGGATTTATTCATGAAAAGATGTATTTTGCTTGGTAGATGTTAGAATAGTGGTTTTTTTCTTAAAATTGTTGTTTGTGTATGGCAGGAAGCAATTACTCGAGCTTGTTGGGGCTTGAGTCCACTACAGTGGCCTTAGTGGGCTATTTTCTAACCCATGCCAACTGAGAAGACAAGCCTAGAAAAATGACATAGGAGATCGATCAAAGTTATCGAGCATTCAAAATAAGGATAGGTTGAATACGGAAGACATTGCTGGGGGCCGGCTGAACATGGCCAATTGCCGCAGCCTCTATCGTGTTTGTCGCCGCCACGGTCACTACGACACTATAGTTAGACCTTTGTGTTTTTTATTGTTATCGTCAG
>NW_018205791.1:0-649 GCF_001263595.1 Phalaenopsis equestris | reverse complement strand
TTTTGGATAGAGTTGGGAACTTGCACGTTATCAAGATTTTTTATAAAAGCTCTGTAAGGTGATAACTTCCGATAGGCTACATATCTTTCAATTGGATAACGAGTGCACCATCGAATACCTTTCATATTTGCAATTGGTTACATTGGTGTAAGAGAGTTACGAGTAGAGGAATCACACCATTATGATTATCAGAAGGATTTAGTTCTGGTTCTTGACAGTTCTGTGTCTACAAAGTATCCTCTAAATGCTCAGTGGTTTTTCTTCATATACAGATACAAAATTCTTGATCATTAGTGTCATTTTGAGGTGGAGTAGAAAAAGTTGAGATAGTTTCTATGACAGAGTTTGGTTCTCCAATTGAAGTTGGCTAAGGTGGACTAGAGACAAGTGGAGCTGGTTGAGGGACATGATTTGGTTCAATTAAAGAAAAATTGGTTGGATTATTGAAAAGAGATCACAATTACAATATTCTCTCAGGTTCTCCTGAACTCCTTTTATTTGAGAAAATAAAATTCATTCTCAAAGATTGTGACATCCATAGAGTTGTGTATTATCCCAGTGGTTGGAGAGGAGAATTTATTCCTTTTTTATTGGATGAGTAACCAAGGTAAATGCATTTGAGAGACTCAGGATCAAACGGTGTGGTGTC
>NW_018205790.1:0-649 GCF_001263595.1 Phalaenopsis equestris | reverse complement strand
GAGGTTAAAACCTTTTATGATCTAAGTCTTCTAACTGTTGACTAGAAGAACAAGTATGTTAACATACATTCACCTAGTGGAATAGCAATATTATTAGTATGAGATTGAAATCTAGATAGGAGAGTAAAAGATTCTTAGGAAACCTTGTATGGTTAAGCCCCCTTAACTTTAATATTGATTTCCAACACTTCTTACGACCTGAACATAGGCTAAGGAGGTTTGTCCCTTGTTGTCAACAATAACATGGTAAACTCAATGGAAAAATATTGAGCATTCATTAGATCAACGTCATAAGAGTATAAACCTTTCACCTCTAGGAAATTCTAACAAAATTTAATTGTGTTTATTTGAATTTTGTATTAAGATTTCATAACCATTCACCTTATGTAAATATTAACCCTTCAAACTAGAGTTAACAGTGTAGTAAACTAGAAATTTGTCTATTATTTAGGGGATTTATATGTTGACTCTAATTATGTATATTATTTTATTGATATATATACTTATGTGATTAACTGATTGCTTTACATTAATTTTGAGGATCAAGTTTTTGGCATCATTGCTAGAAAAGTGAGATAAAGTTTGTGATTTTAAGAGAATGTTATTTGAAACACTTTGAGTTTAGGTTTGAACATTTTCTTATTTTTTT
>NW_018205789.1:0-649 GCF_001263595.1 Phalaenopsis equestris | reverse complement strand
CCCTGCAACCATATTGCTTCCTTCATCGCCTCTGTGATTGTTATGTACTCAACCTCCGTAGTAGAGAAAGAAACCGTAGACTGAAGAAACGACCTCCAACTGACTAGATCTCTTGTCATTGTGAATAAATAGCCTATTGTAGATATACAAATATCTATATCACCTGCATAGTCTGAGTCAGTGTAGCCTACACAAAAATCTGCAATAGTTGACGGCCTCTCAAACACAAAGTCAATGTCAACTGTACCATTCAAATAACTCATTGGACTTTTCAACGCTGCTATTGAATCCTTCTTGGAAGCTGTATAAACCTACTCGAAACATTAACTGTTTGTGCAATGTTTGGTCTACTACAAACCATGGCAACATCATACTGCTTACTATTTTAGCATAAGAAACTGATCGCATATCTTTCCTTTCCTGATCATTTTAGGACACTAGTCTGAACTCAACTGAAAGTGAGATGTAATGGGTAGATTCAACACTTTGCTTGAGTCATGAATCCCAAATTTCTTCAACGCCTCCCAAACAAAAACTTCTTTCGAAAGCCAAACATCTCCAGTCGTTTTGTCCCTGAGAATCTTCGTGCCAAGAATTCTGTAAGCTTCACCCATCTCCTTCATTTTGAAATGTTTGGACAGTTGATTCT
>NW_018205788.1:0-649 GCF_001263595.1 Phalaenopsis equestris | reverse complement strand
TTCATTGCTCAGAACTACATGTTTTGCTTTTGGGGCATTTACATTCATGCCACCTAATTCTTATGTATTTACATGTCTAACATATAATCACTACTTTTTTAACATTTAGACCACCCAAAACTTTCTTATTATGTTAAAAATACCTTTTAACCACAACTTTTAACTTTTAAAAGTGCTTGTATGTAAACGCTGAAATTTAGGTGTTAGAAATGTAAATGCATAAGAATTGATTGGTATTTTATGTAAATTTTCCTTTTCATGCGACAAGCAAGATCATCATTGTGGCCTAAACTTTACAAGCCAGCATTTAGAGGGGAGCTTTGTGGGCATGGATGTAAAAGCTGGGAAGACATCTCTGAAGGACTTTTGGTGAGTTTGTTCTTATTTCTCATCATTCATATTATGATTTTTTATCATAATCATCCATTTTGATGCTTAAATTTATGTTTCGGTACAGATAAATTCAATGATTTGGAAGAACCTGCATCACTGCTAGAGTAGTACATCCCAAGTTTGCTGCTTTCTGGAGAGCCTATGTGTGCACATTTGCAGGCACATGTAGGGGCAACGGAGATCTAACATGTACTGGTTCAACTTGCTTGTTTTGCTAATTTTAAATTATACCCGACTTAATCTTCATTTTTTTTTT
>NW_018205787.1:0-649 GCF_001263595.1 Phalaenopsis equestris | reverse complement strand
TCTCTCTCTCTCTCTCTCTCTCTCTCCACGCTATATTGATATATTGATTGGGGTGTGATCAGCGACAAATCAGGATTCAACACTCAATATTTTGAAAATATAGATTTACAGGAGAGTTCCAGCGAACAAAACATCCAACAAGCAACCAAGCTAACTAAGGTTTCCAGACAAATACTAAACTACTGAATTTCATAATATCCAAACCAAGATCAAACATAACAGAACATAAAAATAACGAAATCATAAAACAGAACCAAGAAGAACTAAAGCGTACCACAACACCGTAATCGGTCCTCCGTCTCTTCCCATTGAGCAGCACCCTTCCCGACAACACAACATTTCTCCCCAATCTCCCTGCAACCAAAATCAAAACATCCTATCAATTCTCCCTCCCTAGGTCACCAAACTGCATGCGATCGACAGCAAAGAAGCAGCACCTGCTAAGGAATCGAGAAGAGTGGATTTGCCGGAGCCAGATGGACCCATGATGGCCAACAAGCGGCCTGGCAAGGCATAGCCGCTGAGCCCTTGGAGCAGCTTCCTCGCCGACTGCCGGCCGCCGGGATTAGCCACCACCGCCGTCAAGTCTTCCCACACCAAGATCGCACCGGGGTGCTCTGGCGCTTCCTTCTTTCCAGCCATTTCGCCC
>NW_018205786.1:0-649 GCF_001263595.1 Phalaenopsis equestris | reverse complement strand
TTATAGTTAGTTTTTCCTATTGATGGCAACAAAAATTTTAATTAATGAAGCTCTATATGCTCTATAATAGTTCAATGTGATGGCATCCTGTTTGAATAAATATGTTGAAATTTCATTTTGGGAGATAAAAATATGGGACAAAGAGATGTAGTTAGTGGCTCAAAGTAGATGCTAAGGGAATAGTGATAAAAACAATCATGTAAAATTATTCTATTCTTACATATTGTTATGGGTCTTTGTTTGTTTACTTCAAAATAATCAAATCAGCTTGGTTGAAAGATTTTTATTAATAGTTATGGATTGTGTTATTTAAGAGAATCTTGGTGGACACGAAGGACAATTTTGCTAGTGGTGTTAATTTTAAGGCCAGTACTGACTAAGAAAGGATTTTAAGCCCAACTCATTGTGCCACATGGCTAGAACTCTTCTTAAACTTGGCATTCTATTTAATTGTTATAGTTTTTGGGATACATTTAGGCCCCACAGGCTGAATGAATACTGACATATTCTTAATTGTGTGATTGATGTATGTTGGGATCTTAAATTTGTGTTCAAGTCATGCACCCATAACATTGACCTATTATATATATATATATATATGTGTGTGTGTATAATGTGTGATTAAGATGTTTAATATGTATGAATATTT
>NW_018205785.1:0-649 GCF_001263595.1 Phalaenopsis equestris | reverse complement strand
GTCAACAGAGCTATACGAGTTGTGAGCCACATAGATTGTAGTTTGTCGCATATGCCTAAATGGTGAGCTATGATAATATTTGTAGGCCACATAGGCCAGATTTAGGAGTTGCATGAACTATGATTCACGTATGTCATATTTGGTCACATAGGTCACAGTGGTGAGTTACTAAAACATTCGTTGGGTATAGGGGTTAGAGTTAGAAGCTGCATGAGCTGTGAGCCATGTACGACTTATTTTGGTCACATAAGCCATAGTTGTGAACTATAATAAATTCTGTAGGCCTCATAGGTTGGACTAAGTGTTATATCAGTAGGTGGTTGCAATAGAGACACCACATAATGATATACGGCCTAAGGAGACAACTTCAGAAGTTTGGGAAAGGTCATCATATTCTATGTTCAGTGATTGCAAGTAGTTACTGTTAGGAGTTATTACCAAAACTTGTGCACATCGCATCAGTACTACGTCGTTTCAAAGTACTTAAGACACTATGTTAGTCCAGAGGGTGCCTTGTTACTCTGTAACATAGATCGTTGCTCCATATGTTGCTTCGTTAATCTGCAATGTAAGTCATTAGTTTGCAAGGTTCAACAATGGAGACGAGCAAGTGCCACTAGAAATTGGCTTCTTCTCTCCCCCTTCCGTT
>NW_018205784.1:0-649 GCF_001263595.1 Phalaenopsis equestris | reverse complement strand
CACTTGGTTGTGAGGGGTGGTGTATTTATAGGCTAAGAATTAAGGTTTAATTAAGTTGGTCAGTGGGTGGAAAATGGTGCTTATATGGAGGGAAGATAGTGGCCAAGGTCTAATAGAGGTGAGCCACGTTGGAGGGGTTTCATTTTGGGTTTTGTCCAAGGGTCGCCTCTCGGCTTTGGGTTTTATGACAACTAAGGTGAACAACTGGACCAATGGAAGTCACCGTATGGCCGAGGGAGCTTAGTGGTGGAGAGTTTTGAAGTTAATTGTGTGGTGTCATATGTCCAAGGGTTAGATATAAGGGGAAAGGTTTTGAATTCTTTTTTGGGGAGATTGGGTTGAAGTACTGTGCTTGGGTTGGGTTCATTCACCAAGGTGGCTAAGGTTGGTGGTGATCTGCTTGATTAGTGTGGTCAAGTCCCCATTAAGTGGAATTAGATTAATTTTAGGTTTAAGTGAATCACTGGAGTGGCTAAGCACTTTTAGGGGATCTTGAAATAGGCTCCTTCATTTGCTATTTTTGGCATGATGACTCACATGAGGCTTGTGCATGGCCTCATGGCTTCCATTTGGCTTGGATGACCCATGCATAGGCTACATTGCTTAGATCAAAGAAGGATGTTGTTGTTGGGGGGGGGGGGGGGGGGAA
>NW_018205783.1:0-649 GCF_001263595.1 Phalaenopsis equestris | reverse complement strand
GGAAAGAGAACTTAGCTTCTGTGCTCAAGCGATACAAACGTCGCCTATCTAGCAAGCAATAAGTATCACAGGAAGGTACATCTCTGAAAAATTTCATCCTCTTCCTCAGGTTTATAGTAAGTTGCAGTCTGTTCCTAAGCTTATTTGTCAAGATTTTTTGTATTTTCGTCGAGGAACGTTGCTGGGATTCAGGGATCATGGTCTGTCCCTTTCAACTCTGACCCTCTTGTATGTTGTATAAGAATTATACGTGTAGTTGCTGCAGAAATGGGTAAAGGAAATAGGATGTACTCTATTTATCTTCTTCTTTATTTCTTGCTTTGTTTTCAAATTATCTTTCTGCTTTATATGTTTATTTGAAGTTCCCTTTTTTTATAGTTTCGCCGTATAAAGAAAAAAGTTCCCATTTTTGTTATAGTTACTTTGCTCATTTGAGTATGCTTCGTAATTTCATTGTGGTACTTTCTATATTCTTTCATTTGCTTAGGGTTAAACATGTGAAAATTTAGGGTTTATATTGGATAGTTGAATAATTATATTGATATAACAAAATAAACTAGTTGACCCTCGCTCATAGATTTAACATTTTTATTTTTTATCACAATGAATAGTCCAACTCTGTTTTCCTTTTAGTCGACATTCCTCATAT
>NW_018205782.1:0-649 GCF_001263595.1 Phalaenopsis equestris | reverse complement strand
AAAGAGATGTACAAAAGCTGCAGCTACATTTCCTGAATAATATCCAACTTCCTTGAGATAAGAAAAATAATCTCTTATTTCATAAAATGAAAAGAAAACAAGCCATCTAACGTACTAGCTAAGCCATGCTGAGATCAATCCTTGTTCTCAATAAATAATTAGTTGTTTCACATGTCCAGCCTGAACTATAGCAGATCCTCACATCCTGAGAAGCTAGTACAAGTTATTTTATCTGCTTTCAATGTTAGCCAATGCATAAAATCACAAAATCGGGTGTTACAAAGCACCGATACGGTAATGGCTATTGGTTTGTTAGAAAAATAGCAAAATTATGATATTCTTTAAATAAAGCATATTAAATCTGTTGATATGCATACATCCATGAACCATATGTGCCAACCACAGTTTAGGAAACTATGAGCCAGCAGCTATATTTGAGGGGGAGAATTACTCTCCCTTAATTATCCATTAGTATGTTTTATTTCTTTCCTTCTTATCATGATGCTTCTTGGAATTTCCCTCAAGTTGTGTTAGGGGTTAATCAGATCTGTATACTTGTTAATTGCTTCTATTAACATGGATAAAAAAAAAGGAAGTTTTTTTTCTCTAAGAAAGCTCCTCTAAAGATACCACACGGTATCAAAGCTAA
>NW_018205781.1:0-648 GCF_001263595.1 Phalaenopsis equestris | reverse complement strand
ACAATCTACTTAAAGTTTTTTCTCATTTGGTTGAAGCATTCTGATTGGCTCCTCAAATAGATAGTGGAGCTAAGTGAGTTTGATATGTGGCCCTGGCCGTAATTAAGACACAAACCATAGCCAATTTCCTGACATTTTTCAAATTAAGCGAGTCGTGCAAAGGAATACCAGCTGGTAGCCAGACCTTGATACCACACATTAACCGAGCATCAAGTCAAACTGGGACAAGGCTTAGTTTTTCCGTGATACCAATGAAAGATGTTGTAAGCAAAAGCATTTTATTCAAATAACTTAAAAAATAAGTTTCTCCTACTTAAAGAAAAAAAATTATATCAAGAGAGGAAGTCATACTCTCGATAAGTTTATTGTTGACATCAAATCACACCACACTTTACTAACCATTTGATCATACATTAGGAGATTTCATTGACAACCCTTAAAGCAACATAAGTATTAAAATTCATCTTTAATGGTGCAACTGTTTGTCTTACTTTTTTTCTTTAGCCTTGCACAGGAACATCCACATCAATACTATTTTTTTCAACACATTATTCCTTGTCAAGAAGTTCATTCACAATGATTAATATCGTAAAAAAACTTTTATTTTTTAATAATATTATTATTATTAGTATTATATATATATATATA
>NW_018205780.1:0-648 GCF_001263595.1 Phalaenopsis equestris | reverse complement strand
GGCGGCGGTAGCTCTAGCGGTCTCGGCTAGGGAGTCGTCGGCGATGAGACAGAGAGAGGTGCGTGAAGGGTCGAGAGGATGGAGGGAGTGAGGGAGAGGAATGCGGTATGGGTTGATGCGAGAGGTGGAGGGGAAGCGACGTACGCTGAGATGGAGGTAGAGGAAATCATCATGCTCGAAAAGCTGGGCATTGAGCTGCTTGGATCTCGCACGGAGGAACCCTAGGAGGGCGTCGACTGCGCGGCCGGCTTCTTCCCGGTTGACCCTTGAGGATCCTGGATTTGACGTTGCCGACATGGGAGGTGCTTCTGTGGGGCGACGGAGAGGTTCGAGGGTTTGAGGGTTTGAGGGTTTGTGGGTTTGAGCGGATACACGCAAAAGGAGATGTACAAAGCCCTAGGTTCTCAAGATTTAAGATTTTAGTCTTGTTAATCTTTTTAATGTTTAGTTTTATTGTTTATAAAAAAATATTAAAACGTTTAAGAAATTAACTTTATATTTTCTTAAATTTTTAATAAATAGTATACACTATAATAAAACTATTCATCAGAGCAAACCAAAAGAATAGGGGTGTAAACGAGCCGAACACGTTTCGAGCTCAAAAAGTGTGTTAGTTCGACTCGTTTGCTTAGCGAGCTGAACACGAGC
>NW_018205779.1:0-648 GCF_001263595.1 Phalaenopsis equestris | reverse complement strand
CTTTGTTAATGTGTACTTTTGTTAGTCAGTAAGTTGACGTATGAACTTAATTGTACTGCTCATTTTTCTCTTGATGTTTGTCCTTCGGGATGGTTTTTCGGGGAGGATAATTGGAACTGCTAAGCGGGTAGCCGAGCTCTACTTTTTCTAAGGGAAAATCAATGTTGACGAGGTCACTCAATCCAATAGTTATAGTCTTTTTTAGTCCATTGAATATCCTATTATGCTTTTACATTGTCGTTTGGGTCATCATAATTTTCAACATTTAAGACAGTTGTATCTATTGGTGTTTACTAATAAAAATATATCTAGTTTCAAATGTGATTTGTTAGTTTGCCAAACATCAAGTACCATATTCATCGCACTCTTACACTCCTTCCGCACATTTTTCACTAATTCATAGTGACTTGTGGGGACTCTCTCGAATGCCTAGTTATACCAATAAATGGTGGTTCCTTATCTTGATTGATGATCACACTTGACTGACGCAGATCTATATCTAAAAGACGAATCTGAAGTTGTTGTCATCTTAAAAAAATTTTATTCTTTCATTTTGATTCAATTAATTCAAGTCATTCAGACTGACGACGACTATGAATCCTTTAACTTTATATTAGTAGATTTTTTTGGTAAGGGCATCCTTTATCA
>NW_018205778.1:0-648 GCF_001263595.1 Phalaenopsis equestris | reverse complement strand
GAAAGTTTTGATGTGAGATACATAAATGCATAAGAATTGGATGCTATCTATATCAAAAACATCTATCATTTTTGTTAAATCTTAATGGGATTCATTAATTTCACCAACTACATAAAACTAGACACCAAATAGAAAGATTAAGGAAAGTGAACTCACCAAACTCAGCCTTCTTCGTCTTGTTAGATTGGGCCAAAGAGATACCTCCACCATCCAAAACTAACCGGCCATCGCCGTGATCTCTCGAATCACTCTTAGTAGCATTCTCCAAAGTCTGAATATCTTCTGCAACTTTTGCACTGAAAGGATAAATTAACCTAGTGGAAGAAACAAGAAACCATGACGCCGTCATAAGAAACAAAGCCATGATCCCCGCAGCGATCACAAGGGATCGATGAACTGTGCAAGTCCATAGAAATTTCTTAGACAATACTATTTCCATAATCTCAGCTCCTTTAGAACAGAAACCAAAATTTCTCTCAAATCCGGCCGTCAATCACGGGTTACTCTGATGGAAGAAGATATCTAACCAGCGCGAAAGGCTGCTTCAGTTTCCCCATGGATTTGAAAAAGAGGTAAAAGACCGCATGAGGAAGCAAGACATCTGGTACCAAATGGCAGTAGCCCTAGTTGTGAAGTTCCTGTACAAAA
>NW_018205777.1:0-648 GCF_001263595.1 Phalaenopsis equestris | reverse complement strand
AGGCTGATTAGTTAGAAATTTAATTATATGTTGATAATTATTGAAGATTTATTTTTTAAGAAAAGGTACAGGCTGAATGTAAATATGTGGCCTCTGTTCTATCACAGTGTTGTGATAGCTCTATAATTGTTCGGTCTTGAAATGCTGTGTCGTTGCATTTATTGTTAGTTTGTTCGGGTCCTCTAAAGTCTTTACCTACAGTCTGCAGCAGTTAATCCATGATTTTAGTATTAGGAATTTATGATGCATTATATTATATTTAAGTAAAATAAGAACTAGCTGAGGAGTGTGAATCAAAGAAAAATATTGAGAGCATTCAGAATGCTGCTCGGCGGTTCAAAATGGTGGTAAGTAATCAAGTTAGCAATTGGTGATTAATGTTCAAATGCGACTAGGCAACAAGCTCATGCGAAATCAAGTTAGGGTGAAGTAATTACCCATTCTGAAATTTGAAACATTCTCATATAAATTACAAATTTTAATTTTTTTTTTTTTATAGAGTTTAGGTAATTTAATAATTTCCCCCATTAATAATTTTTTTCTACTACATAATAAAATTAAGATCTAAATACATACCCCTCAATTTTTATGTATTTACACATCAAGCACTTAAACTTCAATTTTTGCATATATATATATATATATATA
>NW_018205776.1:0-648 GCF_001263595.1 Phalaenopsis equestris | reverse complement strand
TTCCCTTTAGGAAGGTCTTCACAATTTGGGACCACTTAAGGTAATTTTCTCATTCAAGCGATAAAACGCTTGAAATACCTGGAGAGCTCTCTTGGTATGATTTTCACCATTAATTATTGTTGATTCCTTTGAAGGGAAGTCGAAAAATTCAACCATAATGAGTAAAAGGAGAATTAGACAAGAGGTCTAAGGTAGGAAGTAGAAACCCTAACCTTCAAGAATAAAAACAAGGGTATGAAAACTCTAACCTTACTCTAATACCATGTAAAATAAAAAGAAAATTAGAAAAACTCAAGAATTTTTCATTCTTCTTTGTACAAGAGAGGAAGGCATTACAAAATAGGAATAAATCAAAAAAAGAGGGAAAATAATTAGGTGTCGGCGCTCCTAACGGAAAGCACACGAATTACAATCCAAGGATGGTCGAGAAACAGATTCAATTAGTATGGAGCTTCAATTCAACCATAAGTAAATGATCCAACCGTACAAACCTTCTATCCATGTCCTTTAGTTCTTTTCTATGATTAGAGCTGAATTTCAACAATTATCAGAACTAAAAAAAAAAGAATTTAAGATCTAGTTGCATTTCATAATTTTTTGACTGACTTGCTTGTAAGCTCCCGAGCAAACTAACTTAAAAAACCATTC
>NW_018205775.1:0-648 GCF_001263595.1 Phalaenopsis equestris | reverse complement strand
TTTTTTTTTTTATTTATGTCTCGCACAAATCAAGTCTCATTCTACCTCCATTTCATTTGCTCGGTCAAGCTATTGCCTTAAACATACTAACCATTGTGGTTTACTTTAGGGGTGATTTACTGAGTACCTTTCGAAGAGCTTGTTGCTATTGAGGAGTGAACCAACTCCAGAGCTTCACTCGACCCAAATTTAAGATAGATGTTTTGATGCTTGAGTGTTGGGAGTCAATTTTTATTTTTAAGTGTCGATCGAATGCCTTGCGTCACTGTTGGTCATTTTTATACTGATCTGACGGCTTGTGTTGTGGTTAGCTTTCTATATTAATGTCTGACTCGTGCCTTGAAGTCATTTATTCTCAATCGCTTGGTCAGATCTCCACCTCAGACAAAATAACCCTTGTGTTAAGCTTATCAAGCAGCTCTTGTCATTGCATTTTTAGGTGTACACTTGAGTTTAGGGTGATTTTCTTGGTGCCTTTTACAGAGTCTGTCGCTACTGGATAGGAAATAACCTCTAGAGGTATATACAAACAAGTTCGGAGGCGGGTCTACAATGCATGAGAGTTGTAGGCTATTTTGATTTATGTTCTGTCAATCAGACGTCTAGACACCATTGTCAACTTTACTGCTCGGGGTCAAGTTCTCCTAG
>NW_018205774.1:0-648 GCF_001263595.1 Phalaenopsis equestris | reverse complement strand
AAAAAAAAACTTTGTGAACTATATTATTGCCATATCTCTTTAAAAGACCTTAGAAGTGATGCCCGCGCCTATAAGAAAGGTGAGGATACAATTCTCTTCTAATATTTGTGGACGATTCACCCCCCAAGTTGACTAAAAAGAGAGTACTTTGTTAAGCTAAATCATATAAAACTTAAAGCTTATTTGTTTTTAAAATGCTCAAAATACCTCAAGAGATGCTTTGAGTGTTCTTTAAAAAAAATTAACTCAATCAAATATAATTTAAAAAACATCAAGAGATACGTAGGGCTTATTTATTCATCTTATTTCCTATTACAAGAATCAGTGTCTGCATCCATAACTTAATAAACTTATCTTCATAAAAGAATGCTTCAAGACCAAAACACCTGAAGCTTCAGCTGCTCGCCAACTGAAACTTCTATATGCATATCAAATAAAGAATAAGAGTAATGTTTGCACCCAAACTAAATTAGAAATTTAAATGTGCTTTCTTGATTCAGGTGTTAAAGTTAATCGGGACATGACATCAATAGTTTTTATTAAGACACAAACTATGTGGACATGACAAGAAAAAGCAATATTTTAAAGGAAAATTTATTTGTATTTGGAGAGTAGCATCACTCCACAAAAACCAACGAACACAATATT
>NW_018205773.1:0-648 GCF_001263595.1 Phalaenopsis equestris | reverse complement strand
TATATATATATATCATATTTTCCAGCAATCTGTTTCAAAATTAAATGATTAAGTAATGCATCAGGATTAAACATGAACATTGGGCGAACCGGACTTGAGCCCGATTTCTATTTAAAACTCATAATTTGGCTCGCCCATGCTAAATGATGATCCGTCACTGCTGTCCGGTGTCGTGACTGCCGTCGTTCTAGTCTTCGAGAGGAATAGGGAAGATAACAAAGAGGCTAGGGCTTGGGTCTTTCACTCTTCACCTCTAATTCTAAAATCTAATAACGTGATTTGTGAATAAATGTTGAGAAGGGCGAGCTAAAAAGAGCATATCCTTATTTCCTAACAATTTTTAGATTCGGAGCGGGTTTTAGATGGCAGGGCCGGCTTTGGGCCTTGACCAAGTCAAACAAGGCACGGGCCGGGTCGGACCTGTAACTCCAGCCAAGTCCGCCCATTCTGAGCGGGATTATGGTGAGCCCATCGGGCAACCCAACAGTTGGATCTAATCAAAATCTCCAAATCTAATATTTACTTCATATATATACTAATATATGAAAAAACATATTTATCATAATATACTACATGATTTTAATAATATTTTTGCTAAAAAAATTTATTTTATTGACGGAGCACACATTATATGCTAAAAAAAAAAAA
>NW_018205772.1:0-648 GCF_001263595.1 Phalaenopsis equestris | reverse complement strand
AGAGAGAGAGAGAGAGATGCTGCATTGATATGATTTTGTGGATATTGGCAGTGGAATTGTAGAGTATTTAAAAAGTTTTCATGAGTGGATCATGTCACATGGTTCCATGTTATGTTGACTGCAAAAGCAATGATGTGTGATTTTAATGCAATCATCGCTGGATGAGACAAGAATTCGTGGTGCATCTTTTCCAGGATTTGTGCAGAGTTAGTGGATAATTCAAAATTGCAATGCATCATGAAACTTTGTGGTAAAACAGAGATCTTTTGACTGGTGGTTTCACTAAAAATGACTAGTCTAGTGTGACTTGAGAATGGATATGTTGGTAGGCCATCATAAAGTATTATTGTATGTGAATGATTTGTGTTTAATTGTCGCCAACTTCATGTACTTTAACTTGTTCGTATATTTTAAAATGAATCAAATATAAGCTTATATTTCGAGCTTAATTTTTAAGTGAGTCAAACTCGATCTAATTTTTTTTATCATGTTAATTTATTGGCAATGTATGTAAGTATATAATATTTGTTAATACTTTTTTTTATAAATAATGCATTGATGATAAATAAACATATGTTACAAGACATGCCTGATCTCAATTTGAACAAACATGAATTTTAAAGTCGTAAATGTTGGCATCAATTTTTT
>NW_018205771.1:0-648 GCF_001263595.1 Phalaenopsis equestris | reverse complement strand
GGGCAGAGCAAATGAGCTCATTTGTACATAACCGTAGTAACTATTGTGTGATCATTCGCACTTGTGCTACAAGGGTGTGTACATATAATCGCCAACTCATAATAAATCAAGCTTCATGATTTTTTTCCTTCCCGAGTTTTCCACGTAAAAACTTCTAGTGTTTCTTCTTGTCACTCATAATGTCTAAGTGTGTGTTGGATTTGTGTTCAATGCTAAAATAATAATTCATTACTCTACCGTCGTGAATTCTCACGCATCAATCACTACTTTAAACTTTTTTTAAATAAAATATATATTTTAATGCTTAAATTTATCTCATCAAAATCTTATAAAAATAAATATCATAACTTGAAATGCTAGATATCTAAGTCCATAAAAATTGAGTGGCTTGTTTGTGAATGCCCCAAAATTTATAAAACGTTTGTCTTATGATATTATGAACAAAGCATTTTGGATGGATATCTAAATTATTAAATTTATTTAAGATTACTATAATTGATGTTTGTTAAGAAATTCATGGCAGCTGAGTAATATATTATTTATCTTAGCGTGGTATGAAAATTCATCACACGCTCAGAAGAAAGAAAATAACCAGTCAAGACGACAAAAGTTCTTGCGCGGAAAACCCGTAAAAGAAAAAAGCACAGG
>NW_018205770.1:0-648 GCF_001263595.1 Phalaenopsis equestris | reverse complement strand
AGGGTGTAGAAGTTTAAGAATAAATCTTAATTTTAACAAATTTCATATCAAATCAATTTAATATAGAATATTATAGATAAACATACAAGGCTTTGTTTCATAAGATACTAAAGAAAGAGATATGACCAACATACAATCAACAATAAGGTGTGATATTTTTACTCCCTCCTTTATTTAGAAAATGTTGTGGTAGACAAAGATCCAATAGAATTAGAAATACAATAGATGAAACTAGATTACATAACACAACAGTGTAGTTTTTTTTAAGAACACTGGACACAATAGCAAAATGTGCCTCAATAACCCAAATTCAAGCAGGAATTTAAATTATATTAGCCTATAAAATACATATTCTTATTAAAAAAATGTTTTTTTTTGTAATCCTTAAATAGGTATGGCAGAGCCAGTAGATACGGGAGACCTCTGGCGTGTCAGACATGCTATAATAATGGATCCATCAGCAGCAAAGGCACCACGAGTATACAGTCATTAGAAGAATCATATAGAATATCAAACCCCATTCATGTAACGTACTTGTATTTTATTCTTAATACAATTGAAATATATATAATATATCGCTTCAAGAAAAACATGTACAAGTAAGGGAACTTAAGATGATCAGCCATGTACGCAGAGCACAGGAGTGGC
>NW_018205769.1:0-648 GCF_001263595.1 Phalaenopsis equestris | reverse complement strand
ACATTATTCTCCCTGGGTAAAAGGGGCAGCACATTCTTTGTGGGAAGCATCTAGATTCTCTTAGTTCGGCAATAGGTCTGCGAAGTTAAAGGTAGCAGATATGTTGTAGTCTCATAAGTCAATTTTGTCAGCATTGACGTTGATTTTCTTGGAAACTCTAAATGATCTGTCAACTCTAGGCTTGAGCTTTACAAAAATACCCACAAACTCATTCTTTAATCTGATCCACATCAAATCTCCTTCCTTAAAGAACATAACCTTCCTAGACCAGTTAGCCTAATTCTTATACTTTGTGTTACGACCAGGCCCGAGGCTTAGAATTAACCAAAGGAGATACAAAATGTTGGACGGTTAGAACTAAGATTTCTATTTTCATTTAGCATTTAACAAATGAAAGAATTAATAATCAAATTAAATTAAAGCAATATAATTTATTTTAATTCATTACAAGATTTCTATTTTCATTATAAACAATGATTTTTCTATTGTTCATCTTTTAAAAAACTAATTACAACGGAAAAATTAGTTTAAAATAACTATGAGTTAACCAAAATTAGTAAATAAACTACAATAACAAAAAAAAAATCATATACATGTCAGGTATGATTTTAATAGATCAATATAAATATTTGATATATTAAAAAAAAA
>NW_018205767.1:0-648 GCF_001263595.1 Phalaenopsis equestris | reverse complement strand
TTTTTTTTTTTTTAAAAGATTGAAATTGAATGCCTAAATTAAACACCAAAAGTCACGGAAATTTTTTTTTTCCTTTTTTGATGCAATAAGGAAAAAAATTAAAAATTGAATTTCAATTTAAAAAAGAAAATTTCATAAACATACCACACAATTTATATATTTACATATCCAACACCTACAATTTGACATTTAGACTGATAATATTTTGGTGTCATAAACTTGTGCAAGAAAATGATAGTGATGTTCTATTTTTGATTGGATATTAAATATTTGAGTGGTATGCTTGTAAATATAAATGTTTATATATGTAAATGCAGGAGTGACGCGTGGAAGAGAATTTGCGGCGGTAGAGTGGTAGTTAACATTTTAGCGTTGCCCGAGAACTCATCACACACTCGGTAATAGATTTGATTGGCAGAAATGACAGAAGATTTTTAGGTGAAAATTTTGGAAAGGGAAAAAATCATGGGATCTAGCCCTCTTAAAGAATTCTATTGTAAACTAGCAAATATAGGTACAATCTTTTGCCCCACAATCTGGAAAGAGTTACACGGCCTCTCAAGTTATCACGTTGGCGCGCGAAAGAACTTATGGCCCTGCGGTAGTGAGTGTTAGCATGAAGGAGCAATGGTTGGGGCTTCAATGCAT
>NW_018205766.1:0-648 GCF_001263595.1 Phalaenopsis equestris | reverse complement strand
ATCCAAGGAGGGAGAGATTTATTAGGAGTCCAAACATAATGTATAAAGGGTAGAAAATTAGGATGTTCAAACCAAACATTGAAGAATCTGAATCTGGGTTTTGGAAGAGCATTAGTGGGAGAAATAGAAATAAGGAGGGGTCTATGATCATAATAGGTATAGGGGAGGTTTGAAACAATAGTATAGAGGTTATTTTCCAGCCAACAAGAGTTCAATATAGTTCTGTCAATTATTTCATGAAGTTTTCATCTCTTTGAAGTGTCAAGTGGACCCTGAAAAGGAAGATTAGATAATTCAGCAGCCTTAATGTTATCAGAGAACAAAAGCATTTGATTAAGATCAATTGGTTTCACTGTTGAAATCCCCACCAACTAACCAAGGCCTAGTAATTGATTTTTTTAACTGGAGAATCTATTGCCAAAGTTCAATCTTATCACTTGGAGTATAACCAACATAAATAAAGGTAGAAAATGTATGAAAAAGGTCACATTGAAAAGAGACATGAAGAAATTGAGGATGGTTCTCCAAGAGTTGGATATGGAATTCTTTCTTTCAAAGGAGCCAAATTTTGTTGTTGACGTTCTACGAAAAAGTAATCTGAGGAATGTTCTTTAGAAGTTGTTTAGGAGTATTATGGACTAAAGGTTC
>NW_018205765.1:0-648 GCF_001263595.1 Phalaenopsis equestris | reverse complement strand
AAAAGCTTGCCTGAGAGAGAACCAAGGAAGGGCTCTGCTTCGTTTCGTCATGTCGATGGCATTTTTGTCGGAGAGGTCGTTGCGACAAAAATCCAGCAAGAAACCTCGACATGACGAAGCAGAGCCCTTCCTTGATTCTCTCTCAGGCAAGCTTTATAAAAGCTATTTAATACAAATTTATTGATATGCATTTATTTGGGATGTTATGATTGACTACTAGTTCGTTTCTTCCCCTCAAATTTTTTTCACTGCGCAACAAGCCTTCTGAAGAAAGAGTCCAATATTTTATACTAACAAAATGGTTGAAAATAGTGATTTTTTCTGCCAATCATTTGTCCACTTTTAGGTGTTAGTGATGATCACATTCTTATAAGAAAACTAATTTAAGTGTGAATTACTTCTACAATAAAATTATAGTCATTGCATAAAACTCACGTAAGCATGAAGAAGCATATAAAATTCCTAGCCTATTTTTAGTGTCAGTGACGAATATGAATAAAAGGTTGATCCTATCATTTGCTACAAGTTATGTTTACCCAAGTTTCAAACATCTTGAATACATTGGACATATTCATGTTAACTAATTTAAGTAATGCATTGTTATTTTCACTAGTCAATCCTCTTCTAATGTTTGTAATTATATATTGT
>NW_018205764.1:0-648 GCF_001263595.1 Phalaenopsis equestris | reverse complement strand
TTTTTTTTTTTTTTTTGTAAACATAAAGGTTTTAATTTTAAATACTCACACTCAAGGAGTTTTAGCATACAAATCAAAGCAGAGATACTTATATTAGGTCAAATTAATTATGAGGTAGATACTCAAAGAGCCAATTAGAAATACCTTATTCAAATGCAATATATGAAATATTTTGAGTTCCCAAGGGATCAAATACTTTAATCAAATTTGTGAGTGAAATATATGGTCTAAAGTAATCAAAAAGTTTAACCATCTCAATATTCTCTTAGCACTAGCAGAATGCATTTGGCATTACTTCTATATAAATATTCAGGGTACAAGTATTGTAAAAATTAGCTTAAATCCTGTTGAAAAGAGTTATAATAAGCTTCCGATAAGATTTTGATGTAGTGAACTTTCAGTCTTTCACAAGCTATCAATTTTTTTTTTTAAAGTTATCTGTTATAAGTAATGGCGTAGCAATATGGCTTTATTTTGACATCTTACAATTGGTAAGTATGCGCTTGTTATGTATCTTAAGAGTAATTACAAATGCCTTCTTCCATTTGAGATTGTTTGATTTCTAAGAAGCAATGAAACAATCCCAAGTTTCTTAGTATATATTTCATAAAAATGTTGTCAATGAATTCTTGCATCATTTTTCGATTA
>NW_018205763.1:0-648 GCF_001263595.1 Phalaenopsis equestris | reverse complement strand
CAAGCTAAAGGAATTTGGCTAGATTCAAGCCGAATAACACGTGAAGTGACTTTGAAATTGTGTCGCAAAGTCAGACAATTTATTAGGCAATTGTACTAAATCGGTCAACTTGTTTATTTAATATGACTTGATAAATGGTTTGGGTTTAAATGAGCAAATAAGTCAAATTTGACTCAACACATTATCTAATGAGCAGTGAGTTGGCTTTTTAATAATCATTAATACAAAACATACTTAAAGTATATTGGAACATGAATTTGAACTATATTTCTATTCTTTTGTATGATTTTATTAAAAATTAAAACATAGTTTTTTTTTTTCTCAAAATAAATGAGCAAGTTTGTGAGAAGATTCGACATTATAAATTTAAATTTGATCTTGATCTTAAATTCAATTACTTGACCAAGTTTGAGATTAAATCTTTAGGATTTGTTTGGGATAATTTTTAATCCTTATTTTTGCTTTTTTTTTTAAAAATATTTATTCAGTGTATTTTTTTCGTATTTTTATTCATTATTTTTAAAAATAAATTAACTTATTTTTAAAAATACACAGAACAACTAAAATATTGTTTTAGTTATTTTTAAAATAACTAAAAATATTATAATATATCTGTTAGGATTTGTAATTTATAAAATCCAACTTCAT
>NW_018205762.1:0-648 GCF_001263595.1 Phalaenopsis equestris | reverse complement strand
AGGAATTGAATGGTATGCATGTAAATCTTCCAAAAATTTATTCTGAACAACACTTATGTACCTGCATGAAGCCACATAAGCGTATTATAACGTGATTCAGACCAGAGTCCTGGAGAAACTTCTCGGTGCAGTACTTGATTTCCATTAATGGAACTTCAGGATGTTTGTCACAGTTGTGGATAGAATAGAATACATACTTCTGAATTCCCATTGCTTTTGCGCATTGTATGAGAGCAACTTTTCCTTCCCAATCTACCTAAATAGAATAAGCTAATTAAGGCCAGCCATGATTATGTGTCAAATAGAAATATCACAATGCTTTTAAAATATATAAATAAATAAATAAAAAGTAAAACGTCAAAATAGTCCCTTAACTGCTTACATGGGGTCATTCTAGTCCCAGTGTCTATAAAAGTGTCAAAGCAACCACTAAGCTCAGATCTGTTAAGGGACCACCTTAGTCCAACCATTGGAATCACTAATGATTATCTTGTTGAAAGTGAGAGTTTACTACAAAACCTCAATTGGTGGTTAGAGCGGGATCAAAATTTTTGGGAAGAAACCGAGAACATACTCTGTGTGAATTATTTTAGCTCATAGTAAAAGAGTCTAGGGACTAAATTGACATTTTTATAGACTCTGGGACTA
>NW_018205761.1:0-648 GCF_001263595.1 Phalaenopsis equestris | reverse complement strand
CACCCTTTAATCACATTGTCTTGATATATTTACAAGAAAATAACAAAGTACCATATTTAAAAGTTTTTTAAAATTAAAATGCACCTAAAAAAAGATTAACATATTATTTTATCTATTTCTCAAAGGAAGGTAATGATGGATGCAATGCTTGCAAATGAATTTGACTTTATTTGTATTAGGACCAATTTATAAATGTTAAGGATCTAAGTAATATCATAAGAATGAGAATCATAGCTAAGAAGGAACTAGTCCATATAAAAATATAAAATGTGCAATAAAAATAAGTTAAAAACTCATTAAATTCTATATCTATAATGTGAATTCATAACCCAAGTAAAATTCTAGCTCCATCAAATTTGTACTTATCTTCAACACCATTAAATCAACACCCAATCTAACCTCAGAAATATTTTAGGAATTTGATCTTATTAGTAGTCATTATATAATTGTTAAAATAAAAAAATAATATTTAAAAAATTAATAATCTAAAGAACTAAGGAAAATTTTAAGTCACAAAAAATTATCTATGAAATAAATAGATGGAATCATAACGATCTTTATAGCCAAAGTTTGCATAAACTTAATTACTTTGGCCATGTGAACATGATATATTCACATTTACTTCAAGTTTGAAAATTTGTTCAATAT
>NW_018205760.1:0-648 GCF_001263595.1 Phalaenopsis equestris | reverse complement strand
GGGTTGGGGTGTTGTGGTTGTGTGGTGGCTCGGCTTGTGTTGTGGGTTGTATGGTTGTGTGGTGGTTTTGGGTTGGGTGGTGATATTTGGTTATGGGTTAAGGTGGTGGGGTGTTGTGGTTGTGTGGTTGTGGTGTGGTTGAGAATGGGTTGGGATAATGGTTTTGACTTGTGGTGGGTCTCTGTGGGTTGTGGTGGTTGTGCTATGTGTAATTGTGAAAATTATTTTTGTGCAATGATATCACATATTTGGCTATTGTGGTTGTATAGTTGTGATGTGGTTGGTTGTGGGTTGTAGTTTTCTAGTTGTGGTACCTAGTTATTGTGTTGTAGTTGTTATCAAATAATAATGTGGTTGGGTTGTGTGGTGGCTCTGACTTGAGTTGTGGTGCACATGGCTCTGTTGTGGTTGTGTGGGTGTTTAGGGTTGGCTGTGAGTTGGGTTGGTGGCTCTGGTTTTTGGTGGTTTTATTGTGGATTGTGGTGTTTGTGTGAATTCAAACCATGTGTCTATGTTGTGGTGGCTTTGGGTTTTGGTGGTTGGATGTGTTGTAGTAGTTATGTGGTTGTGATGTGATGTGGGTTAAGGTGTTATGATTTTGTGGTGGCTCTGGCTTGTGGTGTGGGTTGACTGGTTGTGTTGGTGGTT
>NW_018205759.1:0-648 GCF_001263595.1 Phalaenopsis equestris | reverse complement strand
TCGAAGCCAACCCCAAATAGTTATGAGAAGGCTAATGACGATTTCTCTCTCTCATGTTAATGTCTTTATTCTTTTCATTGTGGGAACTAAACATAAAATATTGAACATTCAAACATGCTGTAACTTTCTCTAAAACACAGGTGAATGGCAGCCTCTTGCCTGCTTCTGTCATCTCCGTGTATTGCGTTTATCTATGCTACAGCGCTCTCTCAAGCGAGCCCCGAGACTACGAATGCAACGGTCTCAACAACCACTCAGAACCCGTTTCGACAGCTACCCTTGTTTTGGGAATGCTAACAACCGTCCTCTCAGTTGTTTACTCTGCTGTCAGGGCCGGTTCCTCAACAACATTTCTCTCCCCCCCATCCTCCCCAAAATCCGGTACCTCTAAAACATCTATTCAAATTTCACTCTTCATTTTATCCATCAACCAATTCTCACATCAATTGTGCTGCAGGTTCATCCAAGCCGCTGTTGGAAGGAGAAATCGAATCAGGGAAGAATGAGGCAAAGCCTGTTACCTACTCTTATTTCTTCTTCCATCTTATATTTGCGCTGGCCAGTATGTATTCTGCCATGCTTCTTACTGGATGGAGTGGCTCAAAAACTGGCAGCTCGGAGCAGATGAACGTTGGATGGACTTCGGTT
>NW_018205758.1:0-648 GCF_001263595.1 Phalaenopsis equestris | reverse complement strand
GCATGCAGAGAAGCATGCAATGTCTGTATGCAATAATCTCTCATTATACAACCAAGAAGAAGTAACAGGCAAGGGCTAACGTGACGGTCTGCATCGGCAGTCAATGACGGCTAGGGCATGGGCAGCTGTAATGTAAGACGTTGGGCAACGAATGAAGGTTGATAATATAAGGCAAGACATTGTATTTAGAAATCGCCAAATCTAACAAGTTCAAAATACAACAAAGATTTGACTTATTTTACTCAGCATATTATCAAACCAAACAATCTCTTAATTTAATTAAGCTGAAATTTTATTAATTAAATTATAATTAAATAAATTTTTTTAAATGAGCGCAAAGTAAGCGCGACTGAATAAAATTTTATGCTGATATGATTTATAGGATGATATGACTATTTTCACAACATGAAATTACTCTCCAAATTTTAATTTTTTGGCAATAATACAAATAATAGTACCAATTTGATTATTTATAAAATTAATATAGTTAACCTTCATTCTCCAAATTTTCATTTAAATACCAAAGTATTTAATATTTTTTTTCCTCAAAATTTTTAAAAATAGGTTTTATGATTAAATAAAATTTCAATGTTAAGGTTTTTGTATTGCTCTGTAGGTAGGGCTGTCAAAAAAACTCGTTGTTCGTGA
>NW_018205757.1:0-648 GCF_001263595.1 Phalaenopsis equestris | reverse complement strand
TGAATAACAAACAATAACACCTGAATAACACAGAATAACACGAGAAAAATATTCTCTTGTATTACAGGGCTGATCCCCTCCACAACGTAATTTCATTTGACTTCGCACGTAACTCTACGTACAGAGTCCTAATGTAATATATCTTCCATTTTCCGACCTACTCGGAAAACCTTAACTCGAGCATTTACTTAATTAACTTATACATCACATATCGGTTAATAATTAGCATTGACCAAATCTTGAATATATTAATAAATAGGAATCAATTACCAATGTATTAATATTGTTGGGATTTGAGAGCTATTAAATTATGAATTGACCTAGTTTTAAGTTTTTGTAATAATGTGGACTGCAAAATCATTATTCAAGGATGTCAATGCATGCATTACTTAAGATGCAAATGCCAATAATGCACGCATTTTCATGTAGCTTTTATAATTTGAATTTTAAATGGAAAAATATAATGTTGATTCAAATAAAATGTAGCATGATAGATATAGCTGAATTATTTTTTCTAAGTTTGAGTGAATTTAAGGTGTGTTTGAAGCAACTTGTGTTTATTCAGATAAGCTGTTTATTTGGAAATGCGGACTGCGAGGTTCGACCCACGTTCTGCGTTTAGTGTAAAAAACCAACTGTTTTTTCGGA
>NW_018205756.1:0-648 GCF_001263595.1 Phalaenopsis equestris | reverse complement strand
CTAGTTATTCTACTCTTTACCAATCATACATATGAACTTCATATTGTACATTTAACTAGCTAGTAATATATAATAATATATATTAAATAATAATATGATCTAATGATATAAACCTATAGGATTACACTATTTAAAGAACAGCTGAGCCCTCCCATCATTGTTCGACTATCATAATTTCCAAGTAATTATCGCATGATCCCTATCAGGGACCCGAATCTAATTTTGATTGTTTTGGAACGTTAGAAAATTATTATTTGAACATTTTATCTACACATATCAACAAAAAAACCACGCAGATTATACATCATTTTTTTTTATTTATGACATCTATGATCAATAATTATCTGATCTCCACTAATGATTAATATCATGTGTTTATAAACCATAGTGTTCAACACACATCTGAGCTTTTTAAGAGAATGGGTAAGTCAATTGCCTCTCATCGCCTGAGTTCTAAAGTTCCTCATTGGTTGTCATTTAAAATTTACTTTAAAGCAATTTTTGGTGTCATTCAACCACCAATATTCAACACTGTCTTCTCATTTGTAGGCATCGCCTCAAATCATGAAATAATCAATTTGACTACCTACATTCACCCTACTTTTAATGTTTTTTTATTGACTATCATATGATATTTGGCAACGACCA
>NW_018205755.1:0-648 GCF_001263595.1 Phalaenopsis equestris | reverse complement strand
AGAACAGAAGCCCAGTCATCACCTCTCTTCTTGGGATCCTTACTTCTCCCTACCGTTTCTCTGAAACGAAAAGCAAAGGAGCTACTTTGAAAGCAAGGGAGAAGAGAGAGAGCGTGAAATGTCGACCCCAACATCAAAAGAGGCGAGCTTACACTTGGAGGAGGGGGAGGAGCCGAGCGATTCGGAGAACGAGCTCAAAAGGAAAATGAGCAGTGCTTCTGTTTTCTCCACCGATGGTGGGGAGGACGATGACGACGATGGCGAGGACGACGATGATGATCGGAAGGGTGCAAATGTGGTGCTCGGCCCTCAGCTGGCTCTCAAGGAACAGCTCGAGATGGACAAGGTTCTACATTTTTCTCTTTATCTTCTTCTTCGATTTCTTAAATGGTTGGATTTAGGGTTTTGTTGATTAGGACGATGAGAGCCTCAGGAAATGGAAAGAGCAGCTACTTGCCGGCGTTGATTTGACTGAAGTTGGAGGTATGGTTGTTCTTCATTTTCGAGTTCGTTCTTCAACATTTCTGTTAGCTTTTTTTATGGCTTCCTTTCGTCTAGGTAGGCGGTGTTTGGCTGCAACTTGAATTTAGGTTAAATAGGATTTATCAAATCAAGTAATTGGATACTTTGTGCCACATAAATGAGCTC
>NW_018205754.1:0-648 GCF_001263595.1 Phalaenopsis equestris | reverse complement strand
CCCGCCGGGCGAAGGCTGTCATACCCACTGCTGCCCTCCGCCGGCCCTTGTTCTATGTGGCTCGTCGTCTTCCCGGCAGAGGATCTCTTCCTGCTCCTGCTGATGGCTATGGCGAGATCGTTCGGGAAGAGCGAACGCCATACCAAGCCGTGCAGGAGCGTAGAGATGAACAGAGATAAGACGATTGCGGATGATGTGATCGCGAGGCCCAGCGCCAGCACCTTGCTCCCTACAGTCGGAACCTCCTCCGCGTACTTTATGGCCGCCAATGACGCCGTCGTCATGGGGAACGTGTACGACCACCACGCCACCGAGAACCTGCAACAGACCAGTAAAACATTTCAAATTCATATTCAGATATCCATGGCTGCTAAACTCCATTCAAAAGGAGCTTACTTGAATCCCCAGAAGAAATTGATCCGCACGACAAGGGACAGATACAGAAACAGGGCGATGAAGAAGAACGTCCTCGCCACCGCATCAAACTCCCCATAAATGGCGTTCCAAGCAAGACTCGCAGCCGACGGCGTGGCAATGAACATGCAATACACCGGATGCAGCTCCTTCGGCAGCGTCTGGCTCGTCGGCAACCTCTGATACAACGTCACAAACACGCACACATAATGCGCAATCCCCACCCCCCACAAG
>NW_018205753.1:0-647 GCF_001263595.1 Phalaenopsis equestris | reverse complement strand
TGTAGAAAAAGGATTCATGTAGCCGACCCCAATTAATGGGATAAAGGCTTGTTTTTGTTGTTTTTGTAAGTGTACAGTGAGATAAAAAACTTTCTAAAGACACGTTTGTAAACTCAAGGAAAATAAAAAAAATGCTGAAGACTTGGTACTCCAATTTCTAATTACAAAACTTAACTCATTCATTGTATACCTTATCTTCAATCTAAGAAAAATTTATCAAATAAAATGTTACTTTCAGTGCTTCTTAAAAACAGATTTGAACAAGTAACAAAGGATGCATAACTCTTGTCCGTATAATTGCTGACTTTAAAAACCTATCACTCAAATATATACAATTTTGAAATATTTAAATACCAAAAACAAATCTCGATTTAACATTAGTAGTTTGAAATTCTACAAATTTGCGACCTAAATCCAGTAGTTCAAAATGCAAGAAAATGGTAAAAAAAGAAAATAAAACAAAATAACAAACCTGGTGATGTTCATGTAGTACTCTCTAATGCATTTCCCTAAAAAGCCTAAGCCGAAGAGGTGGAGAGGCAGGGGATGGGGATAGTATGCCGAGCTACAACAATGAAGATAAAGAGCTTCACTGTAAATGTGACTCCCCGTGAGAGATGTTTTATTTTTTCATAAATCCTTTTAAA
>NW_018205752.1:0-647 GCF_001263595.1 Phalaenopsis equestris | reverse complement strand
AAAATATTGAGAATTTGAAAAGTGGATGAAAGAGCGCACTAGATTTGTAAATAACCATGTTTGGCTTGGGTGCTATGTATGTATTTGCCACTAAAGAAAAATGATTAGGTTAAGGTAAGGATTCGTATGATAATGAAGAGAAAATGGGATAGACTATTTTTATTTGAATTTAATTATAAATTTTTTTAATAATTTTATGATAACTATAAAATTTGGTCATTTTCCATTTTAGACTAGTACATGAAGTTCATGAAAAGGACTTCTACAACCTTGTTATATACATTTTTACTCAGCCTATTTTGATTAGATTTATAAAAAATAAAGTGAGTATTTCCATTTAAGGAGAGAGTAAAGATGGTAGTAGAAGCATGGTCAGCAATAACTCAATACATTCCATTATATAGAGGACTAAAGAAACTTTTGTCATTTTTCAAGGGTTACAAAGTAGCCAAAATAGGCTAGAGAGTAGTCAAATAAGGTTGAAATAAAAGCTTGATACTCTAACCATTCTTCTACAAAATATTGTCATAACAAAGAGTGAGAAATGAAAGAGAAGCGCAATGAGGTGCCTGCTAGTGACATATTTTTCGACACAGTTAATGCTAAGATAAGATCCATAGGAGAGGCACATGGAAAGGAGGAGAAGA
>NW_018205751.1:0-647 GCF_001263595.1 Phalaenopsis equestris | reverse complement strand
AAAACGCCACGACACCAAATAAGCTGCCCCAAACGAACCCCTATCTAGTCGACATGAACACATACATGAAAGCATATGGCCAAGCCAAATTCAATTTATGACATGCATGACTCTTTAAGTATAATCATAACCCAAAATCAAACCTTCGATCCAAACATAATGATTTTCTCACAATATAGGAAAAAAATAGGTCAGTACTAACATGCCACCATTTTTTAAGACCATCATCAGAAAACTACATATGCCCAAGATATAAAGACAAAATTTAAAAATAATAATAATAATAATTTACCAAAAATAATTGATCTGTTCAAACCGCTTATGGTAAAGAGATTATTTTAAACGGGAGGAAGAATTGATGAGAACTACAAAATAGAACTGTATTAAATGCAAAGAACAAAATAGAAAGCAGTCATGTACAGAGAAAATTACTTGTCAAAGGATATTATTATATGCTGGCAGCTCTTGAAGGAAGCTCTGGCTCCACCTCAGATTCTCCCTCAAGCTGCTCGAGCGATTTCTGAAACAAGATAACATGAGATTTGGAGTAATGAGGGTTAAGGATGTAATTAGCATGAACGATCAGTGAAGAGTTGAGAAAGATGGAACGAATTACAAACATACCACCCAATTCCTATGTATTTACA
>NW_018205750.1:0-647 GCF_001263595.1 Phalaenopsis equestris | reverse complement strand
GTGTTCAAAACCATGGCATTTGAAGCATTTCTTGGATGAGACTGTAGTAGACGTGCTGTGTTCTTAGGCTTCTTCTCACTCTATGTGTAACGCCCGATTTCAATTACCTTGGAGAAGAAATGAAGAGTCGAAAGAGAAGAAACGAGTCGAGCAACCTAAGAGGGAGGAAAGGAAGCGAGAGAGTTGAAAGCCGAAAATTAAAATCACCCTATAAAATGTTCTATGGGGGAGATATGAACTTACCAAGAGTGTTGATCGGCGAGTGTGGGAAACAAGAGATGTCAATTAGGGTTTCCCTGTAGCCGAAGGAGAAGTCGTCGTAGGAGCTGTGAAAGTGTAGAACAGGGGAGTAGACGGGCGCGTGAGGAGAACCGAAGCCACCAATGAAGAAGGAAAGACGTTTTTGTTGAGCAGCGAAGGAGTGGTGGAGGAGAGCCCGTACCTAGTTTAATAGGGAAGAAGAAGAGAAGAAGAAACATCACAGAGGAAGGGTTGAATTCGTACGTTCCTAAGGGAGAGAAAACCAAAACCAGGCTTTCAATTTGGATCTCTTGCGTGCAGAGGCGATCGAGCCGAAGGATGGGAGGAAGGACTCGCGTGTGGCTTAAGGTAATCTCATCAATTATTTAAGAAGTTATATACATATA
>NW_018205749.1:0-647 GCF_001263595.1 Phalaenopsis equestris | reverse complement strand
TTTTTTTTGGCACTTGTAACCTCTTAAACTCTGTATTTTGTTTTGGAATTGGAATGTTTATTGGGTTTTTTCTTTATAAATATTTGGATTGGAACCCTAAAAGATGAAATCAATGTTTTGTGATAATGGTGGATAGGCCACGGTGACAGCCAGCAAGGATGGGCAGAGGAAATGACGGTTAGTCAACAATGATGGTGGATAGTTTTGTGGGAAATGACTATAGATGAAAAATATTCTGATGTCTGTCCGGATCGTCAACCACCAACCGTCATGTCGTCTGTTGATGAGGTGTATGTTGACTTGGCGTCCAGTGGTTTGCAGTCCGGACGTGCAGTGTCCGTATGAAATATTTTATCACTGCAGGGTTGCTAATTAAGCTTCATTCTTTGTGGTGTAATTGAGATTTACAAAAAATGAGATGAATTGATCTAAATTCATTGAGAATGAATTCCATAATGAATTTCAAATATTTCAAAATTTCACGACTCAAATCAAACTCCCTGTGTAAAACAAATGTATAAATCCTTTATTACTTTACACCTATTTTTCAAAATTTTGGATCCCAAGGAAAGAGTTTTAGGAAAAGGAGCACCACATCTCGACACTTAGTCCCTAAAAAACTCATTGGAACATACCTTTATTGATCG
>NW_018205748.1:0-647 GCF_001263595.1 Phalaenopsis equestris | reverse complement strand
TAGAGAAGTATATAATACATAAATTATGCTCCCAAATTTAACAAATGATATTTACGTATCACCATTAAATAAAACACGAAAAACCTAGCAGATTTACACACCATGTCCATGATGAACAGATTTTTGAAAATTTTTCATCAGCCAAAGGACTTCAACTTTAGCAGAACCATCATTTCATGATAAAAGGAGTACCAGACTCTTCAGAGGAAGGCTGAAGTGAGCTGATTCTGATCATATATTTTTTTGAACACCCAACACCATTGCCAGAGCTTGTATCAGTGGAATCAGATCCCAATGAAGGCAAAGGAAAATTGTCTTCATAAGCAGTACCGATGTAGCTTCCACACTTGCGGCATCTCAGTTTCGTTCGATGCCTGAAACACCCCCAGGATTTGATTGAATTGAAGTATGGAAGACAAGTGAGCTCATCAGTCTGAGAGAACCTGCTCTCATCAATGGAATAGAATGCGACAATGCCCTTTTTGATGATCTTTTTGTACTTCAATCCGATATTGTTTGTATTTCGGAGAGAGGAGCTCAAATTTAGGGAGTACCCACAAGAACCACAGCTGCGAATTCATGAACTGCATTAGAATTTTCAAAATTTTAATAACAAGGGATTTTTCTTAAGATTCATCGAGGTAGTA
>NW_018205747.1:0-647 GCF_001263595.1 Phalaenopsis equestris | reverse complement strand
ACCATGTTGACAAACTAGATGATATTTGATATAAGAAGCCATGAATCAAAACACGCTTATGAATATTTTATTACATTGAGTGACAACTAATAGGATCAATTAGATAATCAAAAACAAAGTTGCGGGATCAAATCCTAATTTGATGCCAAAGATGATAATATCAAATGTAAAGGGAAATTATAACATTGATTTATCCTATGTGAAGCCTTAAAAATATCTTGAGCAAGCAATAAGCTATATAAGAGGGTCCTCTAGAGTATTATTTTAGTAGTTATAATTTTAATTTTTGTATGATACATAAAAAATTTATTGATACTAATTAATATGCCACTTAATAGTAAATAATATTCCAAGTATTTGTTTGTTTATATTTAAAGGTTCAAAAGTTGCATGTCTTATAACAATATCACAAGGAATATCACTTGGCTTTCATGGCTTATAAAAATATTGATTTCTATAGACACTTTGACGAAATCATGTTGAGAGCTGAGCAACAAGGGCTTATCTAAACAATGAAATTAATTGTGAATGATAGTCATGCATTCTTCTCTAGAAATCAATCTAACTTGATGATAATCACTAATTTAAAAGTTTCATAATGTTACCAAGAATTCATGTATAATAAATTGTAATAAGACATAAAAAAA
>NW_018205746.1:0-647 GCF_001263595.1 Phalaenopsis equestris | reverse complement strand
ATTTTTTATCATGACTAGTTTGAACAATAATAAATGCTAAACTAGGAGTCGAATCTTTTCAAGTCAGATAGGTTTATGTAGAACTATAGTGGCATTTTTTGGCTGTCCAATTTTTAATGCCCGTATTCCAATTCCACTTTTTTTATTCATATTTCAACACAATTTTGGGTTTCTACACTACACATCTTACAATTTCGAGTTACCATATCTACAAAGCTCCACGAGCCCTAATTTTTTAACTTCCTAATAAAAAGAATTTCTAAATAATGTGCACATGGGTTTCCTTAAGCCGCTGACGTCCTATCATCGAACACTCGAGAATTCCATGGGATTAATGTTTGAACTTTAATCTAAAATTGAACTAGACCAACTTTGTGCCAACCATATTCATTAACCAATGGAAGATAAAAAGATTTTTGAATCATGTAACTACAAAGTTTTTGGATTTAAGAAATGCCTTATTTCAATTTAAATTTTATTTGTGCACGATGGATGTGTGAATCTTTCAAGTAAAAGAGCAATGATGCAGTCCCAGTCCCGCACCTCTCAGGTGTGTCTAGACATGATCTGTCTAGGAATGAACCGGTTTAGCTTTCCAGTTACCATGGCCTGACTGGCCCTTTTCGGATCCAATTTACCCATCTAGG
>NW_018205745.1:0-647 GCF_001263595.1 Phalaenopsis equestris | reverse complement strand
CTCTCTCTCTCCTCTCTCTCTCTCCCCTGCTTTAGGTCAAATTTGGTTCCCCATATGCCTTTGTTTTAGCTGATGACTGACGAATTGGATCAACTCTGAATGCCTTTGCCTTTGGGAGTGAGAGTTACAGAATCCCAGTTTTATGAAAAGGAGACACCTTTAAACATCTGAAAAACTGTATTTTTATTTGTATGATTGAATTTTTATGTCATGTGCAGCATTATAATAGTTAGAGAGATTTTAAAGAAAAATAGACCATCTTTATCTACTTGCTTTGGCTGCTCTTATTGTTTGATGAATCCACTTGTTCCATGCCTACGTTTGAATGACTTCCAGCAATTTTGTCGGCCGGTTCCTATGCATTTGGAGCGTGCAGTAGAAGTAGAAAATTATTATTTACACTTAATTGATTGAGAAAATATGTTTTCGTTGATTATTTTTAAGAAAAATATTGTTAGAGGAGGTGATGTTATAACTTTCTTATGATGGCATCTTAAATAATGTTATAGATCATATGTTTGTGTTTAAGAATTATTAGGTACGAAGTCCTCATGCATGCAGATTCTTTATATTAGAGAGTTGTATGTACGAGGAACTTATATGCATGCGGACTCCGTATGTAATATTCTCTCTCGTGTGTGTATGGA
>NW_018205744.1:0-647 GCF_001263595.1 Phalaenopsis equestris | reverse complement strand
CATAAGTCGAATCTAAAACATCTACTCTTCTATTCCGATCGTCAGATATGTAAAACATCTAATCTATAACATAAGTCGAATCTAAAACATCTAATCATGGCTACACGTTTGCCAGGTTATCAATTATGTAAAGATTTCCTTCAAATTACAAAAGACCCACACTTGTTTACTTCTATGAATAAACATCTGTGCACCCGAGTGAAATTTCATCACCCGACCAATATAACCTGCTCAAATTAAGACAAAACAACTATTTGGGTAAAAATCATATCAAATTCGGAACAATTTCGAGCCAATTTTGGATTCATCAGCCAATTTCGAGTTAGCTGGTAAGTTTAGGTTAATTTTGAGTTGACGGGTTAACTTGTGGAGTTGACGTGAAAATTATTCAGGTCAAACTCAAGCCTGGATTTTCTGAGTCAAACTCAAGTTAAGTTTGTATGTATGGTCAATTTTGGACACCTCTAATTTGCATGTTGTGATGCAAATTTAATGATGGTGGTGCTGTGGTAGTTGCTTAGCTCGTTGGGATGTTGCTCCAATTTATTTTGTGGTGGGTATTGTCAAATGTATTTGGTACGAGCTTTGGAAAGTTAGATGATGTGATGTTTTGCTAGCTACCATTGGACCTTGTATGATTGTGTTTT
>NW_018205743.1:0-647 GCF_001263595.1 Phalaenopsis equestris | reverse complement strand
AGTAAATTATACTGCTACAGAATGTGCATGGTATTTTCACTGAATAAGATGGCTGATTTGATTTTGAGGAAGGTAAAAAATGCCAATTATGCAATATTATTGATGTTTATTCATAAATTTATTAGATTTAAGAAATAAAACATCAATTTTTGTGATGTGTATTGTGTGCTTACTGAAATTTTTCGTTGAATTTGCACATTAAGTGAGCTTTATTGTGTTACTTGTACAAAAATAATCAAACTTTCTTCAAAGAACTATTGCCAAAAAGTGATAAAATAATATTTTACATGTGTATGCACTATTCACTGAGATTAACTCATGTTTTAGGACTATCATTTACCTGATATATGCTAATTTAAAAAATTTATGTTGGAGTTCTTCATTAATATATTGTCTAAACGAATGATAAAATCTTGTCATTTGGTTTCCATTGTTTGTTTACCGAAAATAAAAGTTTAAATAGACCCCCATAGTGTGATAATGAATTTTCTCAACACAATTCTGGGTTGTTTCTTAACAAAAAGTTTGAAAAAGAGAGTAAATTACACTGCTACACGTTGTGTAGAGTCTTTTTACTAAAGCAGACTCCTGATTTGGGACTAGAAGAAAGTGAAAAATGTTAATTATGCAATATTATGTGAGGTTTA
>NW_018205742.1:0-647 GCF_001263595.1 Phalaenopsis equestris | reverse complement strand
CAGGAATCCCTCTCTCATAAGCGCTCTGCTCTGAAACTGCGAAGAGAAGGAAAGATACAGGAAGCAGAGGCTGAGTTTGAAAAGGCCAAAGAACTTGAGAGCCAACTAGAAGTACTTGGCCCTCATGCTTCTAGCAGTAGCGTTGCAGGCACCGATGCAGTGGAGGATCTTCTTGATCCTCAGCTCATGGCTGCCCTTAAATCCATTGGATGGGATGATAAGGATCTGGCTTCCAAAACTTCTGAGAAACCACAATCCCTGTTAATCAAGGAAAAGGTTTCTGATCAATCTCATCTTGAAGAGCAGATAAAGGCTACTAAGCTCCGTGCTTTTAATCTTAAGAGAGCTGGAAAACAAGATGAGGCTCTTGAAGCTCTCCGTTACGCCAAAAAACTCGAAAAGAAAGTTGCTTCAATGACTTGAAAAACTAATATTTATCCTTGTGATGGTTTCATCATGGAATGAGTAATTTGAAGAACTTAGGATGATGCTTATGAGAAACATATTTGAAAGCAAAGGTTGCTAATGATAAGTCAAAGCCTTCAATGTCATGAGATCATCAGGCCACAACCATCTGGATGGATTCTGAGGGAATATTGCTTTGTACATTTGTTAAAAGCTTTTATTTTTTTAAATATGGAGATTTT
>NW_018205741.1:0-647 GCF_001263595.1 Phalaenopsis equestris | reverse complement strand
TTTTTTTTCATAAAAATCTATTGCATATTTGTCATGTAGATCTATAGCCGCTGGTTCCCCTAGCTGCCTCCATTTAACTGCCGTCAGTTAATCTTTTCCCTATTGGTTTTCTATAGTTTGCTGCCGTTGATCCTTCTGGCAGGTAGTTTCCAGCCGTCAGACCTCCTTCCAATGAAGAGTCGATCCCTAGATTCCAATCTTGGACCTTCTTGTCGCAAGTCTTGAGCGCATCTAGAGTGACGACATCCTTGAGATCCTCGTCGAGGATATATGATGTCGGCAACCAACCGTGGATTACTGTCGCCCTCTCATCGGCGACCTCTCCTAGTAAGATTTCTGCCAGACCTCTGTCGGCCGACTCTCTCTCTCATTGGGGACCCTTTTTTGATAGGTTGTGTGCCGATGAATTTTCCGCTATTTTTCCCCGCAAAACCTTCCCATTGTTCTTACTAGGAGGAGTTGCACGCAGGAAACAAAGCACTTTTTTCTGCTGTACTTCCTAGTTGCAGAAAACGTAGCTTTTTCCCTGAAATTGAGCGCTGCTTCCTATTGTTTCTTAAAAAATCCAAAGTTGGTTTCTGCAGCCTGATCCGTCGCCTACCCCTTCTCTTATAATATTTTTCTCTTCCCTCCGCGGGTATCAGGGG
>NW_018205740.1:0-647 GCF_001263595.1 Phalaenopsis equestris | reverse complement strand
CAAACTTATCCATACGGCTAAGTGGGCATGCATTGTTGTTTTGCTTCACAAAAGACCATACCAAGGCCAAAATTGGTGAGTTCAAGCCATTACCTTATCATAAGAGGTGAGGCCTCAATTGGGCTTAATAGAAACAATCATCTTGGACGTGCGCACCTCCTCCTTGCTCCAAGTTGAGGTGAAATTGGTCCTAGCTAGGAACTAAACCAAATGGGGGGTACGAGTGGTGTTAGTCTATAGACATGATTGCGAGAAGGGAGAATTTTGATTGGGATGGATGTTTTAGGACTATGAGAAGTTAATAAAAGGGTTGAAATGAAGTTTTGAGGGATTTTGTGTCAAAGTGGTAAAAATATCTAGATTACAAAGGGAAAATTAGGGTTGTATGGTGGCTGGAGTGGCTTCAGGATGGTGGAATTGGGTCGCTTTGGTCTGTGGGAGGCTTTTTGATATTGAAGGCTAAGGGTTTGAGTGGCAGATTGGAGAGCATAAGGTGTGCAAGGAGCTCTTGAGTTGGGGCCTTATATAGCCATGGGAGGCCATGAAAGAAGCTCTGGCTTGCTTGGGGATCCCCGGTGGATCTTCAGGGAATGGGCAGAGGGTGGAAAGAAGCATTTGGCAGTAAGGGGAGCCTTTCCCCATTTTTT
>NW_018205739.1:0-647 GCF_001263595.1 Phalaenopsis equestris | reverse complement strand
TCCAATTACACCGAACTTCATAATTTAGGAGGTTTATACGAATTTCATAAATCCTAAATAAGAAGGACAATAAAAGATAAACAAAAGCACAAAATGCTAGTTCTAATGTTATTTCAGAGTATTTGCAAGAGATTGGAAGCAGACGAGCAGGGCCTCAATTTTTTAGATTTTTTCCATTTTTCCTTTCCTGCAGCCATTCATGCAATACTACAACCAATTCTAAAACTTCCTTATTTCACCATAATACTCTACAACATACTCAATACAACAAGAACTTAAAACATCTCAGTCGCAAATTATCTTCCTTTGTATCCTTTATTGAACCTGTCTATTCCAAGGAAACCAGAATTATACACTAAAATTTGATCCACTATTTATCATTATCTTACATCTCTGTAAACCTTCTATCTCATTAACTCAGACTTCATTTTGGTAGAGCCTTTTAATCCAGCATGAAATACTTACAGCGGCATTCAGAAATTTGTATTTACAAATTACTCGGTTCAAAAGTAATGAGATTTTCAAACTCAAAAGTTCCAAATCACATTATTCAGTCAGAAAGTCCAATGTATCAAGAAAATTAAATTTCCAATACCAAATGAACCACATAATCCTGAGATATAAAAGTTCAGTGAAGTGTTAATATA
>NW_018205738.1:0-647 GCF_001263595.1 Phalaenopsis equestris | reverse complement strand
AACCAAAACCCAAAAAAAAAAAAAAAAAAAAAAATTCTATCACCAAATTGTTAGAATGAACAGTTCAAAGTATCGTATTTATATCTTGCTCCTATATCGGATTTTCAAAAAAAAAAAAAAAGGAAAAAAAAAAGGAAGATAAATTGTGTCTAAACCAGTACCCGAGAAAAAGCCAGACCAACTACATAGATTGAAACCAAGGTACCAATGCAATACCTGATAACATCGTATTTAGCAGCCTCCAATTGAGCCCTTAGACCTCCAATTTCTTGTTCAAGCTTATAAGCATGGGTGTTTGTTTCAGTGCACCGCAGTGTAAGCTCCTCATAGTATCGCTCACTTTCGAGGTTCATTTCGGTACGCTGGTCTGCAATAATCTTCTCAATCCCAGACCGAAGATCACTACGAATCTTTGCAATTTCCACCATGATCATTTCGTTTTCGCTCTGCAGCAGTGAAAAATGGTGCTCCTGTAAGTTCTGTACATCAGATTTGAATTCCGAGAGCTTGGAGTGCTGACCCAACTCACTCATCTTCATCTCCTCATTTGACACTAAGGAACTCGACGCATTCTTCAGGCCATCATTCAAAACTTCGGCGATCGCCGAGCTTATCACTTCGGCTTGATTTGAAGGAACACCCTGTCC
>NW_018205737.1:0-647 GCF_001263595.1 Phalaenopsis equestris | reverse complement strand
AGAAGATGGAAAAGCTAAACTTCGAGTAAGAGCATACATAGCAAAAATAACATTAGATTCTGTAGGGGTGAATTAATAAATAAAAATATAAGCATGCAGGGATTAAACCTATATTATTTCAGTAGGAGATTGGAGACTTGCCTCCTCAAACTTCTCAAAATTCTGAGTATCCAACTCATCATTAACCTCTGGTTTGAACGCAGCTTCCATCTGATAGAGTTTATCCCATGGGATGCCTTTGAACCAGGGGTGTGCCTAATGCAAACACAATATTAACATCGACAGCTAACCTAAGAAGAGAATCAGAAATAAAACTAAAACAGAATAATCAGTATAACTTCTAAACCTTTATTTCCTGGGCACCTCGAGTACCAAGCCTCTGTTCAACATTGCATAACAATTTGCTAATGAGATCTTTGGCTTCTGGTGAAAGCTTTGCCTCTTCAGGAAATTTTAGGTAATGCCTCCAATTCACAATCTGTACAGTACCAAGATACATGTAAACAATTATAAAATTCTGATTAGATTTGTCAAGAAGCATAAGACGAACACAAGTCTAGTCAACAAACTCTAATTAAAAATAAATACTTCAGCATCTATAACATATGAATTTAGAGCAGGTGCAATCATCATCTCTTTTTTTTTTT
>NW_018205736.1:0-647 GCF_001263595.1 Phalaenopsis equestris | reverse complement strand
CAATTAATGCAGGAATATAAACCACTATGATTGGACAGCTCATAAAGTTTCCCTCGATTTGACAATTTTTTTTGAGCATTTAAGTGCAATAAATCTATCTATCTTGGGCTTGTTGGATTCGAAATGTCGAGATGCTCGATTATAAACTAGCCGGATTTAACATCCATTTGACATTTCAAATGTGTCCAAAAAGATTTCAAAAATACTTTAATGGCTTGAACATGGCTCGATTTTGTTCATATTTGATTGATATTTATATCATTGGGCCCGTTTCGTTAAGCTCATTAGTTTGACTATAGGTTCACAAAAATCGGAACACCTGATGATTTTAATCCAAATTTGATCATTTCTTGCTCAAAAGGTCACTTTAATATCTGCTTCATGCTCGAGTCATATCAATCTTATTTTCTTGCTAATTCACAGAAAGGCAAAACCATCAAATGTTTAAATTTTCTTATGCATAGGGTAAGAAAATATATCAATAGGATGAAATTTTTTTTCTTAATTGTTTAAATTTTATGAGAAAAAAATATTAAATTTAATTATTTATGTAGAGAAATCTTAAATTTCAAAGTCAGGCTTAGTCTACTTGCATATTACGAAGTTGATATTAAAAGTATATCTATAAGTAATTATATATATATATA
>NW_018205735.1:0-647 GCF_001263595.1 Phalaenopsis equestris | reverse complement strand
GTCTCAACGCCAAAAGTGGGTACCTAAGGCACCCAATTCTCTGAAAGCAGGTGTCTCAACGCCAAAAGTGGGTACCTAAGCATCCACTTTGGGTGCAGGACTTCTACCTTCTCGGTCTGGGAACACTCAATGGGCGCTAAAGCGCCCATAGCCTATCGCCATGTGCACTGACTGCGTGGAAGCCAGCCAACCTGCTTCTCATGGGAGTTATAATCAGACTCTACAATTAACATAAACCAGTTTATAATGATCATCATCTAATTTAAGTAATTGTGCTTTTTTTTCTAATCCCACTATCACTCTGACATGGCTGCGAGAGTTTTCCAAATGGATGCGGGAAATAAGCCAACCAGCTGACATATGGGAGCGATCCAGACTGCTTGAGGCGGCCGATTCAGAGTGCAGCAGGAGTCGAGTAAGATTTACTTCCTTTCCTGCGTCTCGCTCGATCAAGTGACACTTTAGGAAAGGTGGCACTGTCGCCGGCCCTCCCTCTATCCTTCCTTTTCTAAGTTTTATTTGGGAGTTATTATATTACTGCTTTGTTGCATTAGGGTCAGTTTTTGATGTGTTTTTACTTCTAGATTTCTTGTGTGGAGAGTTTTCCCTATTCTAGGACTGTATCCGAGGAGGTGGTGGTGCTCCAG
>NW_018205734.1:0-647 GCF_001263595.1 Phalaenopsis equestris | reverse complement strand
TTTTTTTTAATTAATTATGCTTCATTTTGAAATATTTCATGATCATATAAAATAATTAAATTGATTTACTTTTAAAATTTTAATTTATGTAAATATTATTGGATTAAATTCATATATAAATGAATCCCATAAAGTGACAAATTTTATATTATTAAGGTGCTAATAATAATTATGCAACACCTAACTTCTAATAATAAATAGTAAATAGAAGCTTTAAGTATGTTCAAATAGTAATCTTCTCTCTCTTCTCTCACATGAAAGAGAAAGTATTACGTGCGGCGATCGATCGTAAGTTCGGACGAGATAGGCCGTCGTGAATCCACAGTAGTGTGGCTGCATCTGAACCATCTTCCGGACGAGTTGTAAGCCGCATGTAATAATTTTTTTCAAAGGAAGACCATTAATTAAATAATATTGAAGATTGTCATAAAAATATAAAAAGCAAAATCAGGGCAACATCCATTGGAAAGGATCTATGTGGAGAATCTCTGCACTTTAACTGCTTTAACTGCTTAGACTTATCCTATTGCTTGCACCTTTCATTTTATACCCACCCAATTCCTATGTTATTACATATCGAACACCTAAACTTTATTTTTTTTATATTTATGCCCCCCCAAATATTTCATATCACATAAAAAATACCA
>NW_018205733.1:0-647 GCF_001263595.1 Phalaenopsis equestris | reverse complement strand
AAATACACAAATGACCAATGTGGTTTTGGGGTTAATTCTGTAGGTGTACCGTTCTCTTTGAACAACTAAATTAAAGTTGTTCATTCCAAATAGTATGAATTGATAAACCTACTTTTTTTTGTTCTAGCTCTGATAAAAAAATGTAGGTCATTCAAACCCAAGCCACTATTCCATACAATCTAAGGGCTAGATTTAGTCTCTCCTTTATCCAAAAGGACTATGAGACACCAAGGATTCTATCCTTATATTTATGTTGTTCCTTAAATAATGTTTATATATATAAGCTCAAATCAATTCAATTAGGAGATGATCTAAGAAATTATCTAGACACGTTACATTAAGAGAACTTAATGAATAATCAATCTTCAAACTGCAGATGTTGTTACTAGCTTAACGGATGGGATTACTAACATTTCATGTGATCATCATTAGGTTGGTTTAGGAGATGGTTTGGGTTCTCAGTAGAGAAAAGGAATCATTCAAGGAGGTTTTCTTCAAGCTATGGAATGAATTAGATTAGCTTATATCAAAGCTCAAATTGCCTTTGAGGTAATTTAAAATTGCCTCCTTTTCAGGCATTGAAAAATGGTTGGGGTTGGGGAGACAATCTTTTCCTTCTATTACTTGATTAGATAGTCAAGGGAAAA
>NW_018205732.1:0-647 GCF_001263595.1 Phalaenopsis equestris | reverse complement strand
TTATATTTATAACATCTTAGTATTAAAAACCTATGCATGTAAATTTTAAAATGTTTATTATAATAATGTTTTTTTCTTGTGATGTCAAAAAATTCAATGTGAATATGGAAGTTTAGATATTAAATTTGTAAATACATGCCATTTGTATGATATGTATGTTAATCCCCCCCTTAGAACAAAAGCATATTCTCATACAAAAATTACAAGATAAATTACATGCACACAAAAGATATTCAACAAAATTATTAAAAGTAATTATATTATGAGTGTGCCAAAAAACTAAATTTTTATAATATTAAGCTTAATCTTTTGAATTATAATATGTTTAAAGTTTAATTTATATTATCATCTTGTAAATCAACCAACTAGCTAGCCTAAAACTCTATTAAATTTAACTAATGAGTCATTTATGTAATAGAAATTGAGCTGTCTCACTAACATAATTACATGTCAAATTAATAATTTGGTTTACATTCCACTCCATACAAAAAGAATTTTCTTTCCATATGTCTTGATCAAGCTGCCAGCCAATCATTAGTTGGGACCATGCACTGGCAATATGGAGGTAATTTACATTGTCATGGCTTTCAAAAAATAAAAATAAATGCCACATTATTGAATTTAAAATTGTTGGAGATTTTTTTTTT
>NW_018205731.1:0-647 GCF_001263595.1 Phalaenopsis equestris | reverse complement strand
GGAGAGATGAAGTGAGTTATTTGCTCTTTATTTTTATTTTGACTGAGCTCGGTCTTTCATCCATATTAAATAGATATGTGCATATTTCAATCTTTCAAATTTGGAATCTAATAGTAAGTTGTATCTTGAGAAAATTTATCTCAATCAACATAAGTTTTTAATCATTTTAAAATTAGATTATATTTTCAAATAGGCTTGATTAAGCAATATAAGTAATGTATTGGACTTTTTAATTATCCAAACAATCGTGTGAATACTAGTTTTTAATACATAGAATGGTCTTAAAATTGTGCTTGCTCTATGAAGTCGGAGATATTCATATAAATGCAGTGGAAACTTGAAATTCACAATTTTTGTTTAGTTTTTTGTGAGATTGTATATGTCCAAGTGCGACCAAATGGTTCTAAATATTTATCTGTTTTTCATGTGATTTGACATTATTTTTTTTAGTGGCATCGTATTTGTTGTATTAATTTTTTATGTGATTTGAAATTGTATTTTTTTAGTGACATCGTATTAGTTGTATTGATTGCTTGAGATGGATGATTAATTATAGTTGTTATTTGACATTGAATTGAATAAATTTTAAAAGATTTTTTAGCTTATTTTGTTTGAAACAAATGTCATGATCACTTTTTATTATTTTT
>NW_018205730.1:0-647 GCF_001263595.1 Phalaenopsis equestris | reverse complement strand
GATCGGATCATCGGCCATGTGAGATAGGGAGATCACTATTATATTTTATAATGTCTGTCGTAGGGAGGTAGAGCTGGAAAATAGTCCTACCATATATTTTAACAAAGAAGGGTGACAAAATGTTTTGGTTAAATTCAAGGAATTGACAAAAAATATTATGATAGGATAAAATTTAAGAACAAGTGAAATCAATGAAAAAAAGATTGAAAAGTATGGAAAAAACTAAAAAGGGGATCACCGAGATTGGGTTGGGGTCCTTTAAAGCGGACAATTGATGCACTGAATGATTGATGGATTGAGAAATTACAGTTAATGACATACCAAAAATTACTTCTTCTTTCATTGTCTATCCCACTAAGATGATTTAACTGATAAAAGTTGTAATATCTTACAGGTAGTGTCGTCAGCTAAGAAATTTAAAATTAGTGGCATTGATCCAGTTCTGGAAGAGAAGTTAGACATGTTCAGTAGGGTTGTCTCAATGAGCCCTCATTCTTTCACCCCAAGCGAGCAGGGGTTTATCAGCTTACCAGAGGTCATGGGAACCGAGTAGGTAAGTGACTCAGGAGAAGGCCCCAGCCAAATCCACAGGGATGTTGAATCCATGTGCGAGTCAAAGCGGCCCAAGGTGAAGAAAAGGAAAAAAG
>NW_018205729.1:0-647 GCF_001263595.1 Phalaenopsis equestris | reverse complement strand
TCTCTCTCTCTCTCTTTTTTTCCTTTGACGAGTATGTCACATGGGTTGTACATGGTATACATAATACTAAGACGATAAACTCTCTCTCCATACTAATGTAAATATTCTTAATACAAAACATAAAAGATTTTTTGAGAGGCTTGATACCATGGGGCAACATATGTCAGGTTGGTCAGGCAATTTTATCCTTGAGCAAGTGTTCTTCCTAGTCATGTTAATTCTATATTGCTTTAATCTAGTAAATTTATTTACTGCCTCAAATAAGCTTATATTATTAAAAAAAATTACATCTTTGCCCTAAAAATATTTCTTATTTATTTACTTAACACCACTTAAAAAAAATGAACTAAAATAAATGCTTAAAAGAGAAAAATATAAATTTAATTTTTATTACACTATTTAAGATATTGGCGACATTATTAAAACTAAATTTTATTCCTTATTAATCATGTAAGCGAATAAAAATGAATTATCATAATTAAAAATCCTCCAAAATTTCAATTTATTCAGACCACTTAATCACAAGTGTTGCGAGAAGCATTTCTGCGACATGCCGGCCGCGGAACCGTTCTTCCGATTTTCTCGAGACATCCGCGCCTCGCCGGCCTCTCCCACCAGCCCACATAATATGCTGTACGCTGTTCCAT
>NW_018205728.1:0-646 GCF_001263595.1 Phalaenopsis equestris | reverse complement strand
TAAGATTTTAATAATATTTAGGCCTTTTATAAATTATGTCAAACAAATGAGCTCTTACAATCAATAACCTACTCGGTTTGTCTTGATTGACAGCGGCTAATCCTTTTTGTCCGCCAAATGTCTTCATGTTGCTTCAAGACGGCTTAATTTAACTCGACCTTCGACCAAATATGCCTTCGAAGAATGTCAAAAGCTTCTATTTTTTTATTATTATTAATTTTTTTACAGTATTAATATATATATTATATAAAAGAGGCTTCGCCGTAATATATGCAATTAGATAAATGTACTTCTGTATGTATTTATGCAATTAATTTTTGGCGAGACTTGAGCATGCATTGCATGATTCTGACTCATAAAGTTAGATGTTGAATCCAAATTTGTCATATGTGGCATGCCTAAGTTTCAGAGAGGTAGTAATCTAGAATGAGAAGTGGAGATGAAAAGCGGTAGAAAAAAAAGAGAATATAGACTTGCTCGGGAGGGGCAAGCTGAGAGTATTCTCGGCTCTGTAAACCATTTTCTGTATTGTAATTGAAAGGTTACAAGAAAAAAGAGGAGAGAGATTTTCTTATATAGTATGGGTCTAAATAGAAGAGCCAAAAGCCATTTTTACATGCATTAAACCTCTATTTATAGAAGAGAG
>NW_018205727.1:0-646 GCF_001263595.1 Phalaenopsis equestris | reverse complement strand
TATATATGTAGAAATTGAGGTTTAGGTATTAGATCTGTGAATTCAAAAGAATTGAGGTGTATGTATGTAAATATTCCTATTGTTTTAATGAATATCATCTAATTATGTTGGTCATTTTTTTCTTTGCATCCAATCCTCCACTTGCCTCCACTTTGGTGGTTGATGCAATCATTCATGGAAGACTTGGGATGTTCATAATTGTGGCTGATTTGCTAATTATGACTTTGTCCTGGATCATATCCTCCATCTTATTTTCATTATTGTTAAATCCTTTTAATCATCAGAGTCCCGTGAATTAGTTGATTTTAGGGGTATAAACGAGTTGAGTCGAGCTCGAACCACTCTTGGTTGGAGCTCATTGGAGCTTGAGCTTGAGTAATTTTATCGAGTTCCAGCTCGAGCTTAAGCTTAAGTTTATGAGTTCGAGCCAGCCTGCGAGCCGGTTTGTTTAATATAAAAGAGAGAAAATGACATTAATTTAAGCTGGGCTTTTAATAAGATGACAAATAGAATAAATAATTAAGAGATGAATAATAAGAAGTCACATAAAATACAATACAAAATATTATTTTTTTTTAACATTTTGAATGTCTTAAAGATAAAGTCTTGAAATTTATTATATTTTGAGTATATTTTACATTAATAT
>NW_018205726.1:0-646 GCF_001263595.1 Phalaenopsis equestris | reverse complement strand
CCAGTGTTTTCTTTCCTGATACAATCATTTTGATTAGTTCTAGAGCATATGTGAGTCCCTTGCAGTTCCTGTTTGAACTAATCAGCATGCTTACTTTCTAGGTTGGATATAAGTCTCAGTGCATTTCTTTCTAGTGTACTCAAGATTTATCCCTCATTTGTTGTTGCGAATATGGTCAAGCAGATGTCGGGTATGTGTTTCGCTTGACGGGAACCATAGCTAAAGGCACGATCGGCTTCTTACGGGAAAGCATAATAGATGAATGGGTTACATGATATAACTCAGCCTTCACATCTACTTTGTGAATATGTTCAGGTAGAGGTCTTTATTGTTTCGTCGTTTCAAAGATGGGTCAGACGAATCCACTCAGTTTGGATGTGAGTCTTAGTGCTTTGGTTCCTGATATTATTTTTTTTACTAGCTCTCATGTAGGATCTGAGTTCTAATCCATTCCTCCTCGATCTAGTCGCATTGTCAATTTCCTAGGCAAAATCTGAGTCCTAGTGCATTCCTTCATAATCCGATCACCTTGATCAGTGTTTCAGATGGATGTGAGTCCCTCACATTCGTGCTCGAACTAGTCAATTTCTTGGCTGGATGTAAGTGCTAGAGATTTCCACCCTAGCATATTCATGTTCCTCTCTTT
>NW_018205725.1:0-646 GCF_001263595.1 Phalaenopsis equestris | reverse complement strand
ACTTGACCAAATTATCATATGATCCTTGTCATTGGACTACTAATATAGATTTATAAATGAATAAAAAAAAAAAAGATGACAATAACGAGAAGGAAAATTTTCCGCAGCCCGATCTGCATGAAACCAAAACCCTCCCGTATCAATACGAGTTGTCGAAGGAACCGAAGAAGAAGCTTCAGCAAAACTCGTCCATCGTGGATGTCTCGTTTCCCCTCGCCGCCGGGATCTGAAAGTGCCATAAACGTCCAGAACCCTCGACCAGGTATTTCTTGCATAGAAACTCCATGGCATAAGTCTTCTCCACATTCCTTTCAACATCGTGCAGGAACACATCCGTAACCCCCTCCCCCCGCCTCCCCCTCGCCATAACCGCGGCGGAATAGATCGCCCCCATTCTTCCCGGCGCCTCCGCGAAATATCCCTTCGGCGCATCAATCATTATCAGGTCCCATTCCGTTTCATAGATCTCCGTCGGCAGATCGGCCAGAGCAAGCCGACATCGTCGATTCCCTTTCAGATGCGCGCGCGGGGGGAGACATTCCGGCTCGGATCGGTAAGTGCGGATTAGATCGTTGGCCTCCGATAGCTTCGTCGGGTAACGGATGTTATGGGCGCGGAGGGTGGGGAAGTCGCGGAGCACGAATTG
>NW_018205724.1:0-646 GCF_001263595.1 Phalaenopsis equestris | reverse complement strand
AAACAAATCCTGTGTCTTCTGTTTTTATTGCTTCTAATATAAATTATATCAGGATAGATATGAAATTATTAGATTTGCTTTTCTTTCCTTGAATCTGAGTTATTAATGATTTGCAAATAAATATTTATGTTGTACTTATGCAAATCTTTAATATTAGTAGTTTATACAAATTATTAAAAATTATCCTTCCACATCTCAACATTATGTGGTCGCAGGCCCTCTAGCGCATTATGAACTGGGGGCACGTGCATGTTCCTGTCCTCTATTGTTATGCACAGGTGCATGGATGGCCCCACTACTGCCCTTCCCTTAAATCATCCCAAAAGATTTCATATTATTTTAATATAATAATTAAAAAAATGGAAATAAATAAATGCTCAAATCTGATTTTCAATTTATAATTTTAAATTATAAATTTACATGTAATTATTATGCTAATTAAAGCTGGCCAATCTTTAAGAAATTCTAACATGTCACGATGTCTTTGATATTTCTAGCAATATTGCTATAAAAATATTTTAAAAATGGCACTAAGTTCAATAATATTAACATCTTAGCAGCACAAAAGTCTTACTATTTAATAATTTTTAATATCATTTTAAGAAAAAAAATATTATATTAGATTATATTATATTACCTATATATA
>NW_018205723.1:0-646 GCF_001263595.1 Phalaenopsis equestris | reverse complement strand
ATTTTTTTTTATTTTTTATTGTTTTGACGCGATAAATTGCTTTGCTTGTGTCATTTTTTTTATCGCTTTGTGAGCACCTTCAAGTCAGTACGTAGTTGTGTGTGCTTGTTTTTGGTGGAAGGCAGTTGGCTCGCATTATACTATTTAACATCTGATTATCTTCTGAAAGGAGCTTTTGTATCACAAGCGATGCAACATTTATGCATACTCTGCAGCGAAGCGCTGTGATCATGATTTTAATGATTTTATATCATTTTCTAGTGCTTTTAGCTTAAATATGGATGCTCAGTTTCTTGTCTGCTTTTTATCTTGGAAAGTAATGATGATGTTGATAACTAACTGTAATATTTCACTCCTTGACCAAGACAATTGCTTAAATAATAATTTTTCCAGTTGTATGATCTTATAGAGTAATGCTTGAACAATATACATTTACTATGGTGTATATGTCCATGTTTTTTGTTTTTTTTTCTTGTCTGCTTTTTATCTTGGGAAGTAGTGAAGATGTTGTTAATTAATCATAATATTTTACTCCCTGATCAAGACAACTGCTGAAATAAGAATTTTACCCTTTGAATGAGTTTATAGTGTAATGCTTGAACGATATGTAAACTTTCTATGTTGTATATAATTTCATTTATTTTTT
>NW_018205722.1:0-646 GCF_001263595.1 Phalaenopsis equestris | reverse complement strand
AAAAATATTCACAATTTTGTGATATATGTACATGTTAAAGTATTTATCTATGTTGCATGGAACTTTTTAAGTTATTTGAGGGTTTGAAAATTAGCATTAGGAAGAAGATTTTTGTAGTGTTACTTGAGAGCTATAAGAAGGAATAAGGGGGATTGTGGTTGTTTTGAGAGGCTGATTTTTTGTAGAATTTAAATGATGGTTAGGTTGGGAGATATGTATGTGTGATTTTTGTTAGAAAGGTTTAAGTTAGTAATAGGTTGCAAGAGCTTTTATGGAATTTGGCCGGGAAGATTCGGTGTAGAGAGTTGAAGAAAGAGGATATTTCAAGATAGACTTTTTATTACATTTTGTTCGATCGAAGCTATGAGCATATTGAAAGACTCCATAACATTCAAGTAGAATGTGAAAAAGGTTATGAGTAAGAAGAAACAACAATAATGATAATAATATTGAATAGAAACATATATTTTTTGATTTTTTTTAAAACTGTATCGACATCCACTACATTAACACTCAAATTTATAACCTTGAAAAGTTTGAGTAATGTAAGAATTTTGATTGTGGGTGGAATTTATAAGATATTATGAGAGTGAGAAAGTGAATGAGAGTGAGATTGATGGAGGGGGTAGAGAGAGAGAAAATGTGT
>NW_018205721.1:0-646 GCF_001263595.1 Phalaenopsis equestris | reverse complement strand
ATAGACAAAAGTTACCTTCCCAAATGGTTTCAAGTAGAAGTGTAGCAGAAAGAGGAGAAAGATGGGAGTTTCGAAGATCATCGCATTGCCATCTCGACATTAACTTTCCTATCTCTAGTGGCGGAAAAAATTATTTGGTGCACATGTGAATTTTGTTATATTTTTCGGTGTATTGGTTGTATTAGTACACGTGAGAGTAAGCGATGGTTCTTGGCAAACAAGAGTGGGGTAAGGGTGCCAGGATAGGGTTTCCTGCGCGAATATTGTGAACAATGTTTTCAAACCATTGGAGACGTTGCTATGAGCTAATGATAACTAAGCATCCCTCCAAAAATACGCAACGAGCCACCCCTCCAAAATCTCACCATGCCCTGGAAGACTAAAATCATCTTGGCTGCACCTGCTGATTTTACAGGGCATCATTGATGCCAAGCCAATAAAACAAAAGCGGAAAGAAGAAAACGACAGAATCGCCACTCAATTAAACTGTAATAATGACTTCCACGGGATATACCCAAGCCTAAATTAAAGAACTAAAATTTTCTGAAAAAATATGACTACAATCAAATAATATATATTTTTTAAAAAAATTTTAAAAAAATTAATCGCATATCAATCAATTTTTTATATATTTATATATATAACA
>NW_018205720.1:0-646 GCF_001263595.1 Phalaenopsis equestris | reverse complement strand
CATACTTAAAACAATATATTATTTTGGTGTATCACAGACTATATTTGAGATTGGTTCCAGTTTTAAGGATGTCCCATTAACTAAGTCGCAGAGGAGAAACTGCAGCCATAAGATTATGAGGGCAACCAGGGCTCGGGCTTCAAAGTTAGCTGCCTTTAAGGAGATTCCTCAGCCGAAGGAACTTGGAGTACCTGATACCTCTGCTCTCCTTCAAGGGAGTAGGTTTCACCCATTGTCAGAAATTACTAGAGATGAGAGCCTCCATAGGACTGCTGGCACTTTACCACCTCCTCGTGGTCATAGTGAGGAGAGGGAGAGGCCTACTCCCATCATCTGAGTCCAGACCATGTTTGAGAAATTAACCGGCAAGGAAGGATGTTCTGTTGTTGAACTTATCAAGCGGATGGGTTGCGCAGTATCACCAAATATAAAGAATGAGATTTTTAGAAGAGATAAACCTGCTCTTCAGTTACAGAGGCCAGCAGACGTACCACCAGCCCATGTTCCTATCAAGTCCTTCCTCAGAAGTCATGTTGATCCTACCATCGATGTCCCCACTGCTACTATTGTTGTCTCGAGATCCGCACTACGCGGATTGGTCAAGTCCATTTTGGGTATAAGAGTATTGTCTGCTATTATTTATGAG
>NW_018205719.1:0-646 GCF_001263595.1 Phalaenopsis equestris | reverse complement strand
TTATTACCAATGATCTACCAAGAAATTCAATGACATGTGCCACAGGACAAGGCTGCAAAAGAAAACAATATTTATAAACTACAATAAGAAAATTTAATAAGCGGTTCACACTAGAAAGAGCTAATTTTTTGTATTGATATTGCTTAGTCGTTTGTTTGTTGGCTATGGATGTCTAAAGAGCTTCCTAAACACGAGATTGTCATTACAAGTTTCAAAAATATATTGTCTGTTTATCTCAACTTCATCATGAGCTACTTTTAAGTCAATATACTATACAGCTGGCTCAATTATTGGGTAATTTCTAATCAATGATATTTCTAAATTTATTTATGATTTTTGACCCTCTCGGGCTTTAATATTTCTACAATAGATTTTGCAACACAAGTCTACAAAAGAACAAAAGTTATTAAACATATTTTCAGGTGAAATAATAGGGTACAAAATAGAATGAGCTTTTTACCATAAGGGGCAGAGGCTCAAGTACATCATGTACTGGTTGTTCGACTTGGTCGGAATCTTCTTATGGTGTCTCGTCCCTAATTATAACATCATCTTGTGCATTTTTTATTGGTTCTTGGCCCTCTCGTGCTTTAGTATCTACAACAGACGATGCAAGACGAGTCTACAAAAGAATAATAGTTATTAA
>NW_018205718.1:0-646 GCF_001263595.1 Phalaenopsis equestris | reverse complement strand
AAAAAATGAAGTGATCCCAAATGTCCCCTTAATTAATTAATTAATTACATAGAAAAGCTCGCATCTGTAGAGGTAGAGGCATTCTCGTTGGAAGCCACCCAAAATATTGCAATAGAAGCGATCTGATTTTAAGCTTTGATACAGTTTGATCTTTTTCTCACAGTTGATGTACTAAACTCTTTAAAACTTTATCTGTTGTTCCAAAAAGAAGCAGCAGGAAAAAGCTATACTAAATGAAGCCTTAAGGCCGGCTTTAGATATAAATGTAAATAAATGTAATATTCCAAAATTGTGAACGCTTGTTCTTTATGCATGATTCATGAAATATTTAATACTGAGTTTAAGATGCTTCAAATTTATTTATAAGAATGAAATATGAGTGATGACTGAAAGGACCAAAGTCTTAATACCTCAATCTGTGTAATATTTAATACTGGAATTATTTCTTTTAGAGAGCAATGATGCAAAGATGCAGTAGACCATTTCCTCTCCTCAACTTTAATAAATATTATGGCCTGCTTACTGAGGCAAGGGGATGTTTGAAATGTCTAAAGCAATTACTGGCAAATAATTCAATACCAAATAATACTCATTCAATTATGAATGCTATGATATAAAACACAGATTTCTGATTTCTTGGAGCAGG
>NW_018205717.1:0-646 GCF_001263595.1 Phalaenopsis equestris | reverse complement strand
ATTTCTAAAAATAGGAAGAAAACAGTTCCCAAATCGAGCTTGAAACACAAAGCAATTAGAAAGCTTATCCCAAACAAATTTTAAATATAACTCAATCCATAGTGCCAGCTTGGGCATCCCCTTGGTAATGTCATAGTTCCTTAAATCAACAAACAAAGTTGAAACCTCTCAATAAATGGAGCATATTCTATATCCACCTAAAATATGCAATATTATTCAACAATGAGACAAAAGACACTAAAACAAAGAAAAATAATTTTGAAATTCACTTACTTAAATTTTCAACTTCTACCAAATTGAACTGTCCGGGAAAAAAAAACCCATCATCAAACTTTGAAAGGTATTCTTCTATTTTGTTGAAAGAAGTAACTGCAGTGTTCATGAACTAAAAGGTGTATCGGAGCTTCAATAGATGAAAAAATTATTATAAACCAGAACAAAGATCAGAGTTGGCAACTCACCATCTTCTTGATTGACATCACCCTTTGAAGGCAAGTCTCGATATGAAGCACCATTGAAGAAATCAGTGAAAGCCAGTAGTTCCACTGCAAACTTCTTTTTTTCTGGATTCTACAATTGTTTTCTACAAAGCATATCAATACCTCAAGGAGCTAAAACCAGTGTTGATCTAGCTAAGGAAAGTTAT
>NW_018205716.1:0-646 GCF_001263595.1 Phalaenopsis equestris | reverse complement strand
TTCATAGGACCAAGAAAAACATCAAAATAAGAACTTTAATTAACACTATTAATGAATTCATTCATCTAAGAAGACACAATGAATTTTTCCATGATTCCAATGTTATACTTTAAATTAATTATTTCAAGGAGGCCAAATGGAATGATTAATAATATTTATAGAATTTCATACTACGATACTTCAAAATATGAAAAAAAAAACACACTCATTAACTAAATTATGTAATTTGCTTTGCATAGATTTATTAATACCCAATTGTTTGTTTAATGTGATTTTTCCATACAAATGATTTAGAAGAAGAAGATTCATTGGTCATATCTTCTTTTGTGATTGTTTTTGGAAGTAGATAGTTCATATGTCAAGCACTTTAACACACAACTTCTTAATTTCCACTCATAGCCCAGGGTTAGTCGAAATACTGATTTATCTTCTCTAAATAGTATATTTCTTACATCTTAGCTAGGCCTCATGGTTTTTTTTCTTTACGGGTTTTCCACGTAAAAATTTCTGATGTCATTACAGGTTATTTTCTTTTAACTGAGTGTGTGATGAAATCTTTCCAATGTTAAGACGATAATTCATTACTCTACTTTCACGAAGTTTCTAGCACGCATCATATATAATTACGGTGTCACCTAAAAAAAAA
>NW_018205715.1:0-646 GCF_001263595.1 Phalaenopsis equestris | reverse complement strand
ACCAAATAAGCTGCCCCAAACGGACCCTTAGTGTGCACGCGTGCACATGCTTCCATGGCTGATGCGTGTGCAAGTGGTGCAACATATGAGCTTGAATGGCATCAGATGCTCACACATGTGCTGGTGTGTATGCACTAGTCGCTTGCGACTGCGTGTCAATGAATATAATACAACTATTTTTGGATATGTTTAATCATGAGTGAAAGATTACCTTAAAGAGTGTAAACATAATTCAAAAATGATTTGCATCAAAATTGATACCAACAAAGCATTCTCCTATTTTTTTTAAGAACTTTCTTAGGACACCTAATATCATAATTTAACAAATAAAAAAAAATTATGAGTTTCCATTAAACTTCAAAAAAATTGAGGTTTAGTTTTCTTGACCGTAAAACAAACAAGAAAATATATATATTACTAGAAAGTCAATTATAAAATGATATTGAAATATTAATTTTTGGTAAAATAGTGATGAATACATTGACCGCACAACATTAATTTAAAGTGTGTGAAATCTTTCTATTTAGGTAAAATAAGGGCCAAGCCTAGTAGGATATCATTGTAATAGAATTTACTAGCAAAAGCCTGATTTGAAGCGTCTGTAATAAAAAAGAAACTCTAAGAAACAGTATAAACATGAAAGAGT
>NW_018205714.1:0-646 GCF_001263595.1 Phalaenopsis equestris | reverse complement strand
TTTTTTGTCATCTACTCTAGGAACATCTCTAGTGATCTAAACTAGCTCTCTATCACTCCTAAATTTGGTATCCTTAACCTGGTACTTCCAGTTTTTCATTTAGGTTCACTTCAGTGTTATTTGATAACATTCCTCATGGTTTATTAGCCAAATAAGTAGTCAATTAGTCTAATTGATTTTATTGTCGCTTGTATTTGCAAATTGACCTTATCATAAATTACCCGTTTATTATACAAATTCTTTCAAGGAGAATTTATTTTCTTTAGATCGATTGATTGAAGTTAAACCTTGAGGATAATTAGATCTAGGGTTGAAAAGTCATTAAATTAGTTGGTGTATTTTCTTACAAAGTGGGGTTGGTTGCAAGTCAAATTATTATTCATTATATTTTGATTATTATTCCAATTAAATATTGAATATTTTCTCTAGCCTAGGCTATAAATATTCGAGTAGGGATTAAATATTTTATTGTGTATTAGGTTGATCAATTCTACGCTTAAAAAAAGGCAAAGCTCAACTGATTTTTCATATAAATTTTTCCCACAACCTATAGGTGCTCCATGACTTGGATTAAAGCCTAACTTATCTAGTTTCTTCAAAATTTATGCTACTTGTGAGGTTAATATGGCTAAATCATGTATGGCAT
>NW_018205713.1:0-646 GCF_001263595.1 Phalaenopsis equestris | reverse complement strand
AAAAATATAAAAAAAAGAATAAAAAAATAAAAGAAAAAAACAGCGTTCTCAAAATGTCTCAGCCAATTCGATCGAAAAATTAACAATCCAGGTCAATGGAAAATAATCAAAGTTTATTTATTCCAATATTATTTTTATATTTTGCAAAATTAAAAAATCATTCATTATCTGTTCTCCCATTTTATTACTCGTCTCCCATTATTGACATAGCCACATTCTGCATCTATATAAAGCCATGCAGTCCATTCCTTCAAATCCTCACTGCTTCCCTATAACCGGTAAAAAGCTTCACATAACTCTGAAAAAAACACAAAGCCATGGCTTTTAGGCTCAATGTCCTTCTCCTCTTCTCAGCACTACTCCTGCTCTTCTTCCTCTCCTCCAAAGCCGCAGCTCTTCAGGCGACGGCTCCATCGCCTTCTGAAGATGACGACAGCATTGAGGTGATAGGCAATGTTGAGAATAACGAAGAGGTGCAAGATCTCGGTAAGTTCGCCGTCACAGAATTAAACATAATGCATTGGCGATCGGAAAGGCTGGCCTTTTATGGGGTGGTGAACGCGAAGCGGTGGCAGGGGCTGCATGGTTGGGATTACTTTTTTATTGTTAAATCCGAGAAGAAGGAGAAGAAAATTAAAGGTCGATT
>NW_018205712.1:0-646 GCF_001263595.1 Phalaenopsis equestris | reverse complement strand
TTTTTTTATCTTTCTTATAAAACATTTGCCATGAAATTATCTTATTATTCTCATTAAACCTTCTAGATTAGTTAATGTTGATTGTCAAAAGCTTCTTGAAAAGCTCACCTATTCGTTAAATGGTTAGAAATAAATTTACTCTCTAATACTAGCAGGCTTCAATTTATCAGATTTACTTTTTTGAGTAATTTATATTATTGGTTTCAATCCTCTATTCGAAATTTACTTTCTAATACTTTTTTGAGTAATTTATATTAATGGTTGAAAAACACTGTAACATCCCTTGTGGTTCAGAGAGGATGTTTTTGCCTGTTCAGGGCTTGGGATTCCCCAAAGTACCTAAAAAAGAGGAAGCAGAAGAAACATAACTGGTTGTCGGGCTGTGAATGCATGGAGCCCTTCAAGTACACTAGTAGGATGCTCCCACATACATAATACAAGCGAAGGCTGACAAGATTTCATTTCTGCTTTAAATTTGAAACATATAGTTTAATTATTTCGTTACATTGACAAACTTTGACATGGGGGCGAGAGCCCTCCGCTATCGATGTATATGAATGCACTCACCGAAGGCAGCTGGACCAGTCGTGAATCGATGACAGATCCTGTGCGACCTAGATAATTCACGAGCTAAACTAGTTTGATG
>NW_018205711.1:0-646 GCF_001263595.1 Phalaenopsis equestris | reverse complement strand
TATGTGATCCAAAATTACAATATTTAGTTGTATCAAATGGGTTATTTCATTAACTCTAAGCCATAAGACTAATGTTGTTTTAAATAATTCTAAACTAGACAAAAACAAGCTTAGATTAAAATAGACATTCCCAAAATGTTAAAATTTAAAAAGATTTACACTTCCATAAATAATTTAAGGTATATTTATATTTTGTAAATAGAAGCATTGTTTGTTTCTTTAAATTAATTGATTAGAAATATCTTATTAATAATTTTAGCAGATTCAGTGGGAACTATAGCTTGCAAAACAATGTTTAGACTGAGTTGCAATAACAAGGATAAGATCACTTTTGAAAGAACACACTTAGATCAAAACACAACAATCAATACAAGCTAGTGCTTCATTATCATTAGCCTTCTCCGGCTAATTGGGGTTGTCATTTTGGATTTTCCTTCATTTATGTTAAGTTTAGTCCAATATGTTCAACACATCATTCATAAATTTTCATAATCTTATCAACTAGTCTAAAAGGTGCATTTCATACCCTTAGCTGTCTATTTTTTTTCCTAATCCACACCCCTGCCAATCAATCCTTGCACAGTGCCGAGACCTCAAACTCTCTTTCAATGCTCGCACGAAGCAAAAGGCCTCTGTCCTGGCCTCA
>NW_018205710.1:0-646 GCF_001263595.1 Phalaenopsis equestris | reverse complement strand
TTCTCTATTTTAAAAGTCTTGCCTAAATTCTGAAACCTAATACTCCTGTTTTAATGTTTCTTTAAGTTGAGTCAAGCCTTTTATAAATAGAAGTTCCTGTGTCAGGGTAAAGGTCTTATTTTAATAATCTGACTTCAGTTTATCTGAATATTTTCCCTCTGAAAGGGGTGTATCTGATGTCGAGGAAGTTGCTCCAACTATAACTCCATTCGAGGTGGTGTTTATCTTCATTACTTCGACTTCGACCACAAGCCGCTGTCCCGCAATCCACCATCGTTCCAACCCTCCTCCAACTTAGCCTGCCACCTCCCTACACTCCTCAACCTTCTAGTTCTCCCTGCTTTCTCATCCAAACCACCGAGCAACCCCTGGTAGTCATCCCTGATCAACACCCACCTCCAGCAGACAACCTCACTGTCTCCCTGCAGAGTTGCAGCTCCTGCAGGCCCCCACACAACAGGCTGCAGCCCTTCTCAACCACCGTCCGTGCCTCCGCTCCTCGGCTCCGGTTGCCTTACTTGTCTCCGCTCCTCGCCTTCGATTGCCACTACTGCCGCATCCGAGTGCCATCTCACCGGATGACATCCTCTGCTTCTTTCGACTGTGGTTTGACACCTCGACGAGCGTTGAATTCTCACTAGAGTTC
>NW_018205709.1:0-646 GCF_001263595.1 Phalaenopsis equestris | reverse complement strand
TTACAACAAGATGACCATTTTTAGTGCTTAATAGTTTTTCTATATGAATAAATTTCTCTGACCCATGTGCACTTCAAGGCAAGAATCAATTGATCAGTTTGACTAGACAATTTGGCCACACAACCCGAAAAGGGGACCTACGCTAGCTAGTTCCACGAAATGGATCAACCCATCCATTTGGCCGGTCAAGATAGCAGACAGATCAAGCTAAAACACCTTTAATAGATCTAATGGCAAGTTCTACCAGAGTTCGGATATACTTCTTCGATTCTAAGACACGATGCATAGGTCACGCCTGGCTATAACAGTATGTATACTAGACCATACTATGTGCTGTGGACATTGCATTCTTTATGTCACGCAATATGTAGATGCCCAAGGAAAGTCTAAGTTATGAATAGATGTTGCCAAAAATGGGGTAAATGGGGACAAAAATGTAAGGGTTTTCACGTGAAGATCAATCAAAAAATTCATAGAGACTTTACTCTTTAATTTCTTCCCTCCTTTCTTCCTCATCTTTGCTCTCTTCTTAAGGCTTTCTCTCATAACACAGTTCTTTCCTAAAGATTGGATCTAACATTTTCCTAGTGATTTTTTTTATATACCTTAGTATACGTAGAACATTTTCTATTTTCTTTTTTTTTTT
>NW_018205708.1:0-646 GCF_001263595.1 Phalaenopsis equestris | reverse complement strand
GTAGCCAAAAGTTTGCAACCGGCCTGCTCTTCAGATGCACATAATTCCTCAATTATTTTTAGTAATGTTCACAAGAAAAATTCATAATGAAAGTGTGAAAAGGATACCAAAGCGCCACAAGCAAAACATAGAAAGTCAGAACCCTAACAAATTCATAAGGCATGCAAATTGTTGAAAAAATTCGAGATTTTGCACCAAAATACAAACTAAAAATTCATAACGTTACATAAAACTGTAAAATCTTACAGTTTCAGAGATAAGGGCTGTGGCCAAGGATCGGAGGCTTCCGCCGAGGAGAAATCAGGAAGGTCGCACCAGTGCTGAATGAGGAAGTGGAATCAGATAGCAAGACGCGGGCAAAAATCTCGCGGTGAGTTCTGGAGTAGGTGACGGAAATTCGGAGCGGAAACCAGAGACCTGACGTCGGTGACGGAGCTCCCTGCGAGATTGCTTTGGCCAGCCGCGAGCGATCGGCTTGCACAACAGACGCAAAGAACCGCAAGTCGGCAACGAGAAATCTCGCCTGCAGCTTCCGCAAGGCAACCTCCACTTGCCCTAATACGATACAGACTCAAATGGCTGACGAAAGGCCCGATCGCGGGGACGGTTGCCCTAACCAGCCAGTTTCACCAACAAGCCCAATACA
>NW_018205707.1:0-646 GCF_001263595.1 Phalaenopsis equestris | reverse complement strand
TTTTTTTCTATTTTAAATGATAATAATTCTGTATTAAAATTGCAGGTGGCAAGCATCTCTGAAGATGTGGAGAAGGGCTTGCTTGATGGTGATTCTGGTGCCCCAAAGCCAGGAAGAAAAGGGCTCCTCCAGCTGCTTGAAAACAAGAGCATTGCCTTTGTGCCTTTCAGTGGCTGGGAAAAGATAGATGCAAAGGAGAAGATGGTGGGCCAGCAGAGGAATAAGCCAAGAGAGAAAATAACTACCTGGGAGGAGCTGTTGAAAGCTTCAAATTGAGTAATAACATAATGCTGATTTTAGAATTTTATTTTATTTTTATTAATGTAAGCAATTATGGTTTTTATTATTTGAAAGTTGGTTTTTTGGTCTTATTTATTAATATAATTATAATCATTTATTTCGTATTGGGTAGATTTTATTTAGTTTTATGGCACTCTTTATTTTTGTTATAATTTATCTCTATTATTTGGGGCATTTTACTTTTACATTTATACCACTCAAAGTTTTCATATCAATTCAAAAATACCACCATTTAACTTGAAAAAAAAAATGAAATATGCCTTTACATGCATAGGTGATAGGTAAGGTAGCGTGTATGTAAAAACTAGAGTTTTAGGTGTTAGATATGTATATACATAGGAATTGA
>NW_018205706.1:0-645 GCF_001263595.1 Phalaenopsis equestris | reverse complement strand
TTTTTTTTAATGTTTTCATGGATATTTCAAATTCTCCAACCACAGAGAAGCACTTTTCTTTAAATTAATGGTAGCTAATTTCATCTTTTATGTCAGGAAAAATGCCTATGTACTCAAAGTTCATGTGTTCCATAGTTTGAAACCACTAAATTCACATGATTCAAACAACCATCAAAATCTGATAAACCAACCTTCACTCTTTAAAGTCACCATTTCTTCTCTATGCTCAATGATAACCTACACAAAATTGGTTCTTTGTCACTTGAGGCTTCTTGGTTAAAAGAGTTTTCTTCTTTTTATTAACTGGGTGATTACCATTTTGACTTTACTTGACCTCGTTATATTTTTTTCCGTCAAATTTAGCAAGCCTCCGTCGTAATCAAAAGATTTCTTTTTATATGTCTTCTATATAAGATCTTGAATGCTGTCTTAAGGATTTCTTCTAGGCTGTATGGTAGATCTCTACTTAGGGTTTTGGCTAAGGTGGATTTTGGATTTGGGTTGGCCGAAAGTGATATTGGAATTTATCGAACACTCAAGGGAAAACAAATGTTTTTACTTTAAAAAATTTGAAATTACAACAACAATAGGGAAATTGCAAATTGCAACAAAACAACACAACACTAAAAGGGTTGGATCTAGAGT
>NW_018205705.1:0-645 GCF_001263595.1 Phalaenopsis equestris | reverse complement strand
AAACATCAACAAAACAAAATAAAAACAAATAATAAAAAACAAAGTGATTCCAAATGGCACCTAAATGACATTAAATTCTCTTCAAATGATATTTATTAAATCTACATTCATTTAATCCTGCATTCAACCAATCATGCCCAAAGGTTCATAGCCTTGCTAAATCGATAACCAGTCCATTACGAAGACCTTTATTAGCTTTCTAACATCTTTATTAAACTTTTACTTTTCTTTTATCAGATCATTCCCGTAATCTTGTATAACTTTGCGATTCTAAACCTCGCTTTTGTGCAGACCATAGCACACTATGACAAAGAGTGCAAGATCTGCACAAGGCCTTTCACAGTCTTCAGATGGAGGCCAGGCCGTGATGCTCGGTTTAAGAAGACAGAGATTTGTCAGACATGTAGTAAGCTAAAAAATGTGTGCCAGGTTTGCCTCTTGGATTTGGAATATGGTTTGCCTGTGCAAGTCCGTGATACAGCAATGGCTATCAATTCAAACGATGCCATCCCGAAGAGTGATGTTAATAGGGAATACTTTGCTGAAGAGTATGACCGAAGGGTATGTTGCTAAAGCTTGTTTCTTTTATGTACTATTATTTGTACTATTATTTAGGAATCTAGTTCGCACAATCATTTGTTTTTT
>NW_018205704.1:0-645 GCF_001263595.1 Phalaenopsis equestris | reverse complement strand
TAGAATCCAACACCCTGCAACTATTTTTATAATTGTTTTAAACGGGTCAATTTCGAGCCGAACACGAGTTGAACACAAACGAGAATATGTAAATCGAGTCGAGCACAAACACACTGTCTAGAGAATTTTCGAAACCTATTTAATTTTGAATGAGCCGATATGCGCCAAGCCAGAGCTCGATCAAGCTCAACTCGTTTACAACACTAATCAAAGCCTAATTCCCACACATCCATACACATACGATCTCATCTAATATTGTTATGCCTAATAGCCTATATTTCAACTCTAGAATCTAAACGTAAGCCAACTAAACAACTGAATAAAATAATAAGCTCTAATACTTCTAAAACAAGTTTTGTATGAAACTTGATATGCTAATAAAATATAGGTATCACACATACAAAGAAAATAAAATAAAATAAAAATTAATATAAAAAAATGTGAAAACAAAAGCTTATGAATATGCTTTTGAATTAGGGTTGTTAAAACGGCTCGTTGTTCGCCAACAACTTGTGTTTAGCTCGTTAAGTAGCTCATGTTCAATTCATTCGCTAAGCAAAGATTTGTTCGTTCGTGTTCGGCTCTTTTTGGAACGAAATAATTATATATATATACTTGATGGATATTATTTTTAAATAATTTAAT
>NW_018205703.1:0-645 GCF_001263595.1 Phalaenopsis equestris | reverse complement strand
CATGTTTTCAAAGATAAAAATACAAAGAAAAATAAATATAATACCAAATGGGGCCTAAACTTTTATGTTTGATTTACATTAGGAAAACTGAAAAACAAGCAATCCTAGTAGGGAAAAGGAGTCCCCTCAAGTCGGAAAAGGGGAACAGATAGTTCACCATGGTCATCATGACTTCCTCAACGCCGCAACCCGGGCAGCCAGGTCATCATAATCTGGCAACCTTGGATGCGCCCGATCACCATTTGGGCTCAATAGATCAGGTTGCATTGACCCTGATCGCACATGCCTTCCAACATGAGTCTCTGTTGGGGGCAGGGAAGCAGTTCTAGCTGGAGTGTGCCCTGAGAGCTTGAAGTATTGCTCATCCTTCATAATTTTCTCTGCAACTCTTGAATAATCAGAGATGGATTGTTTTTGAGGTTCGCTTGTACCTGTTCTAACTTTCCCTGACTCGCCCTTCTTACTGTAATGCTGCAAGGGCTTGTCCCCTTTCTCTTCCTCGTCGCATCTCCCATCATAGGAAGTATTCGTGCTCCTCCTTCCATGTATTGTTTGCTCAATGTATGTTCGATGGTTGCGATGGGAATGGTAGACTGCGCCGTCTATAACATCATCAAGATCTGCTTCACCAGTAGAGCGTACATG
>NW_018205702.1:0-645 GCF_001263595.1 Phalaenopsis equestris | reverse complement strand
ATTGGTATTCATGTTCACCTTGTGTTATTTTCTGGCACTACCTTGCTTGCACTGCACTTATCTCAAACAAAACCTCGTTGCTTACAAATTTTAGCAAGCACTGCGTCCCGTCTACCATTGACCAACACCGTAATAATGCTGGCATCTTCCAACAAAATTCTATAGAATTTCTCAGACACTAGTTCTCGAAAGATCTTGTACTGAAAAGCCAAATTTAATTTTCTCTAGTAGTAGGATGACCTCTTCCCATAAACAGCAGGTTAAATGATATTAAAGCTGGGGTTATTAATAAAGAAGGTTTAAGTAGAGAATTATGTCTTTGATAAGCCTCAATTCGGCTCCCTGGCTAGAAGATGGAGATGCTGGAAAGGCTTATGTTTGAGACAGTTTATCAAAAATTGGTTTTCATCTGAAAGGTAATTATCATTTGGATCTCATTTTCCTCCCGGATTAGATCAATTCAAATGAACTGCTTTTTATTCACGCATCCTTCGCTAGGTAGTTTATATTCCTGCAACATTTATAATTATATTCCTATAACTCAATTCTTATCTTTTGCTGCAAGTGCTTTGAGGAATGAGTGGCTGAGTAATTGATCTGTTACATGATCAAAAAATTGGTGATGGGCTCTTGTTTGCTTTTTTT
>NW_018205701.1:0-645 GCF_001263595.1 Phalaenopsis equestris | reverse complement strand
CCCTTCCATCAAGCACCACTTGGGCCAGCTCCTCAATTTGTACATCCATCGGATCATGGAGTCCCTGGATTTGTTGTGTATAAATTCTAGAACGATCTCCACATTAGAGGTTTCTTCTTGATGTGTTCTTTCACTGTGACGGGCTCCTCGTCTTATAAAAGGCATGATTTCACGCTCACAGCACCATTTAGAATGTTGGATTTTAAATTATCTCGTGTATGACACAAGGAATAGAGCGTTAGTCGGAGAAAAGAATAAAGAAGATTTGAATACTCTTTAGATTCTTATTGAGAAATCTGTTCAGAGTAATTTTTCTTGAAAATGATCCTCTTATTTATAATTCAAATGTCAGATCTAGTAAATTACATGGTTGTCCCCATTTAAAAAGGGATCATTACTATAATTAATGAGTCATTATATTTACATATTTGTAACTGAATAACAATTAGTCTGACCTCGTAAATGTTGTTAGTGCAGCTATATTTCTGGAATTGCCTTAAACATTGTTTTACAATCGTATGAGTCCAATTTGGTTGCTTGGAATTCATTCGGTCAGCTTGGATTCATTCGACTGACCGAATATCCTTCGTCCGACTTAAGGATCTTCGATCGCCCATGCTTTGGAGCCTAAATGAGAAGATTGAT
>NW_018205700.1:0-645 GCF_001263595.1 Phalaenopsis equestris | reverse complement strand
GGATTTCACCTGTATATAATAAAAAATAGACTGTGGTCTGTCGACGAACAAGCAGACTGGTTATGAGTGAACTTGACTCGAGAAAAAATCAAGTCTCACTGTCTAATGTTTTTGCTTACAAAGAATTTAAGGAGATTCACTAAACTCCAATTTATCCCATAAGGTCCTTCAAAAATGTCTAAAAAATTTCACATCTCCATCGGAAGTGATGGTCTAGGGTAAGTCGTGAAGATGGACAATCTCACTGAAATTTAAATCTATAATATGTAAAGCATCTATATCTTGTGGCAGGGTACTAAATGTGTCGTATTAGAAAGCTAATCAACAACCAATACAGTCAAATCATTACACAGTTGAATCTGTGGGAGACCCACAACCAAGTCCATGCTCGCTTCGATCGACGATGACTATGGTACAAGAAGGGGAGTGTATGAACCGGCATTTTGCCATCGTGTTTTCTTTCACTAAGGAAAAAGTCTTGTCTCTACCTCTCCACGTCTTGTATCAATCAAGGCCAATAGAAGTTTTCTTTCACCAAGGAAAGAGTTTTGTCTCCCAAAAATATATAATCAATTATGGTAGAAGAAATAGTTGTTTGAGAAGTGGAATTGCTCATACTGTCTATCTTGAAATTGAACCCAAATC
>NW_018205699.1:0-645 GCF_001263595.1 Phalaenopsis equestris | reverse complement strand
CTGGGCATGCAATAAGAAAATAGCATTCATGTCTGTAGTCATATATCGCAAAAATATAAAGAAGGAAAACATAAATAAAAATAATTCAGCGCCTATCTAAATTCTAATAAACCATGCTGCGAACTATTTTTAAAGAAAGATATTTATATGACAGCAGAATAAGTACAAAGTCTGGCTGAGCTGATGGATACAACTAATGGGTCTCAGAAGGCTGGGAATATGAAAAACTATCCTGCGGAGCAGGAGCAGCAGCTGCACTCAAGCTTACAGTTGCATCTGCTTGATAAATTGTTGAAGTACCACTTGTAGCTGGGGAGGCCGCAACTCCAGATGATGGTGGGATAAAAATTGGTGGTCTAGGAAGATTGGCAATCGGCATTGGCATGGAAGCTGCACCTGGAGGTGCCATAGATGGTGGTACAGCCGGAGCACCTGGATATCCTGAAACAGCAAATCATATAAAAGAACTTATATTAAAAAAATATTTGATTAAAAAAAAGTTTCACAAATAAACGCCGCAAACAGAATACTGGGTGGACAGACAAGCCAGTCAAAAGCAAGAAAATATTTTGGAATGAAATAGCATAAGCAATTAACATATAAAAGCATCACAAATAACCAGTAAACAGCAGGTGTTTGGCCAAA
>NW_018205698.1:0-645 GCF_001263595.1 Phalaenopsis equestris | reverse complement strand
TTTTTCTTTCCTACCTTGTACCATTATTTTTACTTATAACTTATATTATTTAGAATTTCATTTATTTTAATATATTCATTTTTATTTATACCATTATTTATTCATGTTTTTTGGAGTAATATTTTGATGAATGGGCATGTGTACCCTAATACATATACTTGAATAATATGAAGCACGTCAAACAAAAAAATGTGTTTTTCTCCCTTTGTTTAGGTTGTATATCTAAATACAATCATATATCTTACCAAGGTTTTTTCTGGGATTGTTTTAGGTACTTTTTGAAAAAACTCTGAGTCGTCAGTTTGTCTTATCGTCGTATGATTATTTTTTTTCAAATAAATCCCTCTTGAATCATATAATTGATCCGAAGAGGAGAGCGATTGGAAAGGAAGGATAAACTACAAATGTTAGATAAACAAATTTTAAGAAGAAACAATGAGGGTTTATGTAAGGTAATCCTCATGTGATAGGTCAAAAATGCATATATATCGAAACATCCTGAAAGACAAACCACCAAAAAAATCACTACATAAGATACCACATATCTAGAGAGTCAAGTTTTTTGTACTTATTCCGAGTTCAAAAATACTTTTGAGGAAAAGTATCACTTTGGTTATGTCGGCACTATTTTTGGTGTGGGGTTTG
>NW_018205697.1:0-645 GCF_001263595.1 Phalaenopsis equestris | reverse complement strand
CAAATTTCGGCGGTATAAATAAGTATTTCCGACGGCTTATAAACAACTTCAAATCTGTAGGTTATTAACATTAATATCAAAGACATTGATCATCGGTTATTAAAAATGCTCGTCGGTAAATGCCCCGCCAAATGACGAGTTCGTAAATAACTGACGACAAATGACCTATGATTAGTATGTGCTTATAAGCGACGGTAAAATGTGTCGATTATAATAAAAGCCTTTGGAAACCAATCTATTGGTCATAAGCGATAACGTTTCCTGTTGTTATGCCGTCGGAAATAACTCAACAGATAAGTTGTCATAAAACTGACAAAAATTAATAAATTTATACTGACACAAATTTAAGCCGTCGATTTTGCCATCGGTTATAGCACCATTTCTCTTAGTGAGAAGACGAAGAGGAATAACAGTTATAAGTATGACTACTCTGAGCGTCGTCAAGATATAATCCAAGATGAAACACTATTTGACAATGTTGAATAAGATTAATTTGTATTATTTTTAAAACTTCTCTCACTATGTTGTATCCCCTCTTATTTTAGTGTAGTTTGAATCTATTTTGGAGCATGTTGCACTGGTCAAAATTTTAATTTTCAAGTTCAAATTTATTAAACAATAGATTATTTAAACAAAATAAATGTT
>NW_018205696.1:0-645 GCF_001263595.1 Phalaenopsis equestris | reverse complement strand
AAAAAAAAAAAATACAACAAGCCGATCTTGAATAAGTTCAAACCGATCCATGTATGACTCAAAATCAGCTCATAAAAAAAAGTTGATCCAAAGTTTTGGCTCACAGCTCGGCTCGTTTATTTCAGCCTGATCTCGGTCCAAGCCAAAATGTGAATATATTTTCGAGCAATTAACATTTTGCGAGCTAAATTTACAGCCCTACAAGTGAGGATATTCAAACATAAGTTACATCTGGCCATATGGAGTTTGAGTAACTGTATCCCTCTTTTCCCTCAATTCAATATTTTTAAAATGAGTACAAGGAAAAATTTATTAGGTGAGTAATGTGGGTGAATAACTTCATTAGGCACAAGATCTTTCACTAAGCTGCATGCACATGCGAGTATTATAGAGCCTTGCATCCTAAAGAGTATACATCCACATCTCAAGGTCTTGAGTGGCCCAAGCTAATTGTTCAACTATTCCACCTCTAATTTGTATTAATTTCAATGTGACAAAGTGCTGCGTTCTTAATCCAAGTGAAGTGCAAATTGCTTCCCATGATAGTAGCATTAATTATCTCCATGTTATCTTTGATGTGACTAGACCATCCCTTATTTTCTCGTTTGATTTTACTCGCTAGCATCTTGAATGAGACATATATAA
>NW_018205695.1:0-645 GCF_001263595.1 Phalaenopsis equestris | reverse complement strand
ATGATAATTGATTCACTTTTAGATTCATCTTCATAGATGAAATTTTAATGTACAGTTTTTAGTTAAGGCACTTCTTATTAACAAACTTGTTGGAATGGTAATGCTATTTCACTTGCTCTATAAGTCTTAAACCATGCGTAAAAACTAAATAAATTTTAGTTTGATTGGTAAAAATAGTCTAGTTAGAAATTTCATCTTAATTTTGAGTTACAAATGTATTTTGATCCTTATTATAGTGATTGTGTATTTCGTCTAGAGCCATAGTTTAACCAATTTTGTTAGATCATATTGTTTATTAATTTTTAACCCAATCAATGCTATTTTTTTTAGTTGAATTGATGCTGTGGTAATCATTTCTAGTACAAGTTTTGTAGGACATCATAAGCTATTCGATTAAATAATACAAACTTACAATGAGATGCATTTAGAAATACTAAAAAGACGAAAATTTGAAGCTTTCAACTTTTAATGTGTGCAGTCTCTTTTTATGCAAAACCAAAATATTCAATTTGTTTCAAGTGGAAGATAGAATTAGCCAAAATTTCTTATAAAAAATTTGAGAATGAATATAAATTCCATTTCGATTGAGATTTACACAACAAACATGACGTTTGATATATAATAAACTCAATACATCAATCACAC
>NW_018205694.1:0-645 GCF_001263595.1 Phalaenopsis equestris | reverse complement strand
AGAAATTCTCATTCATTCATAGTTTAAGACACTAACATTGTTCAAAGAACATACTAAATTTGAGCAAGCTCTAGACCAACTCGAGTTAGCTCTATCCAATCAGCCCGACCAACTTCAGTCAGCTCTCTCCAATTGGCAAGCTCCAGTTGTTCTTGACCATCTCCAGTCAACCCAACAAGCACCAGTTGATCCAACCAGCTCTAGTTGGCATCAATCAGCTCCAGTCGGCACGACCAAACTAGCTCCAATGGATCCGAACAGCTCCAATTTGTTCGACTAGCTCCAGTTAGCTCGATCGGCTCCAATTGGTCCAACTAGCTCTAGTTGTCCATCTTTAGTTAATTACATAGAACTAGGGGTATAACCATCATTTTATAATAATTCTCTTTTTATAACTAGAGGAGCATTATTTTGACTATTCCCCCACGCTCTATCCCTTGCGCTTGACCTATAAATAATTTCGGTTTCAACATATAAATGCATAAAAATTGCGAGGTATGTATGTAAATGCCCCTATTTTTTCTTAAACACTTTCCAACAAACAAGGACCTTACATATTTAAATTGGTCTGTGGAAGAATTTTTGTTGGAGCACAAGTACGATATGCATCATTTGAATCGTCTCACAGTTTCTTAATCACAACCG
>NW_018205693.1:0-645 GCF_001263595.1 Phalaenopsis equestris | reverse complement strand
GGGGGGGTCGAGATAGACAAACCGATCATGCGATTAAGAAAGCTATACGCCAATAGACCAAAATGTCTCTTCTTAAAAAGCTATAAATTGACCCCCTCTCTTTACTTGGAAGAGGTAAATAATGAAATGAAAAATGAAAATCCATAGTCTATTCTAGAGGCGAAAAATTACGAGTAAATGTCAGCCTCCATAGCCATCAGCCACCGCAGACCACCGCAACAATCACCATCTGACATCGCTGACCAACGATCACCGACAACCACTCCTTGCAATCATTATAGACAGACTACGACTGTTGACAAATTTCCCAACACTTATAATTTATTAATAAGTATAATTTTCATTTTAAAATTATAATCTCTTTATTCCTAATGTGAGAAAAGAGCGTATCTTCACACATATATTAGATTATTTTGACTCGAATAAACCACATATTTTTTACCTATTTTTGTGTTTCTTTTGATTATATGGGTGCAAGATCTTCGTATAACTTTAAGGCATTAAATTACCACTCTATCATCATAAATTACAAAATAATATAATTAATAGGATAATAATGCAATTAATAGATTTCATCCCACTCAACCTCAAATTTCAACCCAAAAATAATATGGTGACGTAGAAGGCAATATATAAGTTTTTTTT
>NW_018205692.1:0-645 GCF_001263595.1 Phalaenopsis equestris | reverse complement strand
AAAAAAAATTGTAATCAGTAACATCCATTATGATTGTCATATTAAGTAGCGCCAAACGGGTAAGGTTGTTCGTGTCAAATCAAGCTGTAAGGGCTAACTTCTATAGGCAAATGTCAAACAAGCTACTGACTAGCAGCTGATACTAGACAAAAAGAAGTCTGTATTTTGAATCATGTAAATATTGCTAAAGCAGCTGAGGGAAGCATAAAGGAACAAAAGAAGGACAACTAAACAATTTTAGTAGAGCATAATTGGAGGTGCAATTATGTCCATAAAAACGACCACAATCTACCTGTTTTAAAGCAAGTTCCATGAACGAAAGCTTGGATGTTGTATCTAACATGATCTTTAATAGTACCTGAAATCAGAGAGCCACTAAAAATAAGGAAAATGTGTACATTTAACAAACTTGACAAGAAAATTAAAAAAAAATCATGTTGGGAAAAAGATCGTGACAAAACTAAGTTATGGTCATGTATTAAGACAGTTTTTACTGCTTCATGGTAGGAAAAGCAACCAACAAAAATGAGTACCAAATTAGATGAAAAAATATATATTATTTCCTAATTTTCCAAATTTTATTATAGAAAACATAGTTTGAAAAAAATATAATATAATTTATGATTAAGATAAATGCTTTCAAAA
>NW_018205691.1:0-645 GCF_001263595.1 Phalaenopsis equestris | reverse complement strand
AGACCTAAGAAGACTTGGGCTTATTATATAAAAAATGATTTTGATTTCTTAGAGCTAAATGAAAATATGACACTAAACGGGACACAATGAAGAAAAAAGATTCATGTAGCCAAGCCCACAGAGTGAGATTAAGGCTTGTTGTTATTGTTGTTGTTGTATTACTAATATGATTCAAATGCGTAATTAATTTTAACTGCATTTTGAAAATGTTGGCACATTTGAAAAATAAAGCTATATATTGTATATAGTTATTAAGAGACCGTCTCAGATCACTTTTATTTTTGTTTTTATTTTTACATGTTTTATTTTTAAAAGATAAATTACTTGTTGTATTTTCAATTTATTTTATTTTTACAAATGGGAAAAAAAATCTAAGATATTTTGAATGTTTTTAAAAATAACCGAACATGTTTTAACAAACAAAAAATATAATTAACTTCAGAAAAAAAATTTATAATACAAGATAAAATATAAAAAAACAAAATGATCCCAAACAAAAAAAAGCGCTAAATTCTTTTATTTTTATCATTCTTTTCATTTTGTCCTTCCATCACAAGGATGCATATTTTTTTTTTCTTTAAAAAAAAAAAGTTAAAATGTTCAAAACAAGACCAAAGTTGTATATATCTTGCATTAAATAAACTT
>NW_018205690.1:0-645 GCF_001263595.1 Phalaenopsis equestris | reverse complement strand
TTTTTTTTTTCTTTTCTAGAACTAGTTAAGCATGTAAATCAAGCAGAGACTATCTTGCTAACATTATGATCCCAAAGTGAGAAATTTTGGAGGGTGGGGTGGAGGGAGATAACATCATAACTGTCAAAGAGGGGAATGATTAGACATGATTCCAATGAATATTTTAATGAGAGAAAAGCCAGAGTGCTACCCTTAAGGGGAAGGGCATCAAGCTCTACCAATACTTGAGAGCATCCAAGCTCTAGCCTTAGGAGATAAACACAGCTTCAGTAATTTTATTCATCTTCAACTCTTTTATTACATGATAGTACTATTGTGTTTATAACATTATATCATAAAGAGAGAGAGAGAGAGAGAATTAGAGTGCATAAAAGTTTACATGAAGATAATAGTTCGAAATTTGAAATTGAATTAGTTACATGGTTCCTTCTTTTTCTTCTTTGGCCCATATAAGTTTGCCTTCAAGCATTCAGTCTGCAATACTTTTTTTGTATGATTAATAGCTTAATTATTTGTTCCTTGCCTAGTTTCACCAAGCTAGCCTAAAATCTCATAGTTTCTCATTATTAGCTAAAACCATGAGTTTCAAAAATGATGTTCCCTCCCAAATGTGAACCTTAAATAAGTCACACGAGCACATTATCA
>NW_018205689.1:0-645 GCF_001263595.1 Phalaenopsis equestris | reverse complement strand
ACTTTAGGCATCATAAAACCATTTGACGGTGGGCATGATAAAAAGTTTAATGCAACTTACTTATTAAGATATTATAGAGTTATTAAGTATAGTGTTACAATCCCTTCATATTTAATATATAGTTTTCGATCAATTAGTTAATCACGATGTCTGTTGGGGTGAACTTGTCAAAGTTATGAGCAATAACATGGTCAACATAGACCGACATTAGATGATCTATTGCGTTTTATGCTCATTGTTGCTAGGAGATCAACACTCAATGATCTAAAAGAGATTAAATACAATCACTTCGTAAAGATCAAGTATAGACACACGTTGGCAATTAATAGCATTAGTTATAGGACTATTGGTGTAAAAATGGTTATCTTATGTACAACATTGAGTGTTTTTTGAGGTGATTAACTTGAATCATAATCTCGTGAGCTACCAACACCCACATCGCATGACACAATTTTTTCTTCTTAGATGTCATGAACTTGTATGCCTGTGAGCATCACCTTGTTGAGATGAAGGGGGTTCACCCGAAGAGATAAACCAATTATAGAGAGATTACAATTAGCACATACTAAGTACACATCTGGCATCGATGTTATTCAACAACACCATAGAAGAAAACATATTGCATCAAATCTATTTAAAAAAAAA
>NW_018205688.1:0-645 GCF_001263595.1 Phalaenopsis equestris | reverse complement strand
TTTGAGAATGAAGATCCAAAAGTAACAAATATAAAGAAAATGTCTAGCACATGGTCGTGGGATGAGGAAGGATGAGGAGGGCTCTTAGTTGTTGGTACCATGATTTGGGTTATAGCAGGGAGGAGGAGGAGGTGCAACAGTAATGTGGTCTTATCGACCAGCTAGAGAAGAACCCTGAATGTGTGCTTGTGGAGAGGATGGAGGAGGCCGTTGGCTTGGGTATTGGAGGTGGAGGAGGTGCTCCAGCGAGACGAAGACCGCGTCGGGGTAGCCTTTCTACTTAGACGTTCTAGCTAGAAGAAGACATTTTCCGGGTGTTTTAACAGCCGTTGAGATTGGCATTATGATTGGGACAGGGAGTGGTAAATGTGTTTAGTTCCGATTGGCCGTATGGGTGTAATATTCATAGTTTAGGTATTTAATACACAAATCACATTTTTGCGTGGTATGTATGTAAATCCCCTTATATATTTCATGGATGTTAAGAAAATGTTATTAATAATTCTAAAAATTCTTGAATTAACAATGTAATTGAATTATACATTAAATATAAGCTAAAAAATATGAAAGCTAGGGTTGGCAAAACGATATGTTGTTCACCAACAGCTTTTGTTCGGCTCGTTAAAAAGCTCGTGTTCGGCTCGT
>NW_018205687.1:0-645 GCF_001263595.1 Phalaenopsis equestris | reverse complement strand
GATTTACATAGCAGTGTTTTCTCTTTGACACTTTTTCATAATTATAACATATACTGATCTGACATTCTTTCATAGTCATAACTGACACAATTTCCATGTCAATAACCAATATTGACAACTTTTCATGAGTTCAAGTCTCTCGATCGGCGAGCCCATAGACTGTCTACTTAACTAATTTGGGTCAACTATTTCACATGAACATCAATCGACCTTTGCTCTGGGAAACCAAACATCTTTCCAAATGACAATCAATCGATTCCGAGGCGATCGTTATTACTGCCTTTGGTTAAAGTGATCCTTCAGTAGTCGGGTAGCCGTTTAGCCGTTCATTAGATCGGCTTCATGAGCCCTTGAAGTCTTCTCTCAGGTTATTGAATTTTATATTCTTATTTTAATAATAAAAAAAAAACATATTTATATAATTTTAAATACTTATCTTATAACTATAAAAATGTGGGCTTGCAGTCAAACTACTCATTTATTACAGCCCTGTTTATGGCTTTGCTGCAGTCCTTATCCTTAGATATGGAATCTGCCACCGGCAAAGCTAATACATGGACCCTTATTTTGTCACCTTTTTTAAATCAATATTTGTTGATTAAGACCAATCATGCCATTATTATATTTACATTTTTTGGATTTTTT
>NW_018205686.1:0-645 GCF_001263595.1 Phalaenopsis equestris | reverse complement strand
AAAAAAAACATCACAATTTTGAGGCCCCCAAAGACCGGCAGCAGCAATAGAAACAAGGGGGGTTTACATACATACCACCTGAAACTATGAATTTTATCTAATTAACACCCTAAAGTAACAATACTGTTATTTTCGGGCAAAACCAGGAGAGTAGGGAGGGACGCTCGTCAGAGTTAGGGCATAAATTGCCGTCAGCCTAGCCATGTGGACTCCAGCCACTCCACTCATCTGCACACGAAACATACCCAACTGCTCGGCGATTCCCGCCTTGCTGCCCACCTCTACAATTCGCCATCCTCTCTGCTCCACAAATGCCTAGAAAACCTAGAACTCTAGAAAACAAACGAAAATGGAGAAACCATGCGCAGTTCGAAAAACAACTAATAGTGATCAGCATGCAAGAAGATAGGAAGTTCGACTAACCCTAATCCTCGTAGCCTCCGCAGCAAAGGCAAGTGCAGCCGAAAGAAGACCAAGAAAGCCCGCCAGGCCACAAACCACAGCCACCTTCTTCTCCATTCGCCTTTCTGCAGCTCCCAATCACCAAAATGACAAAAGGCAAGCTGGAAACTTCTTTATATTGATTTTCTTTTTAAAAAATTTATTTTAAGATTGAGACAATTTTAATTGGTAAAAAAAAAAAAA
>NW_018205685.1:0-645 GCF_001263595.1 Phalaenopsis equestris | reverse complement strand
CCTAGTGGGATTAAGGCTTTGGTGTTGTTGTATTAGTTGGTACGGCGTCATTGTATGCCTCCTCATGCGTATGATTATTCTCACCATTTGCATGTTATGTTCATAATGTTGACCTTAGTGATGATGATGTCCATGCTTTGCATGAGGTATTTGTGATTTAAGTTGTGATTGGATATGGTAATCCTATTTTAACTTTTTGAGTCAAACAGTGACACATCAGTTTTTCTCAAAAAGCATTGTCCTAAAATTTTCAGGCTAATAACATATTGCATAAAATATGATAATTGCAAACTATTATACTGAAGGTCCTGGTGAACTCAGCTGACTTCACATGCCATTTAGATCTCTTTTGTTCTCCTTAGGCTTATGCGTGAATTTTTTTTCCTCAAAATCTTTTACTTCGCCTACATATTTGTTTAAAATTTTATTTTGCCCTACTAATGCTTGAACCTTTTGCAAATCACTTTTATAGGACGAAAATGTGTAGGAAAACTATCATGCATATCGCACAATTCTTGTGCATTTACGTTATCTAATGCCTAACATTTGATATTTACATATATAACACTTACACTTTTAAAAAATTGTATAATGGTATTTTTTATGCCATGTTAAAGGTTTGAGTGTTTTATATATTTAAATATT
>NW_018205684.1:0-645 GCF_001263595.1 Phalaenopsis equestris | reverse complement strand
TTAATATGTATATATTCTAATAAGCATGCTTACTTTGCATCACTTAGCGAATTTGCACAATCATTCATTCATCATATACATTATTTGCATGAAGATATTTATGAAAAATTGATTCTTAATTATGGTTATTATATGTCTACGAACTTTCTAAATAAGAGATATATAAACTTCAAACTAAATGATACAGTAATTGTTTGTTTAAATCTTAAAAAATTTCTATAGGAGCCCTTAAAATATTATCTGCAAGAAAAGTAGTGCATATAAAACCATTTAACATATTGGGATGAATGCTTATTAGTTAAAAGTCCTTAGAACTTTTCAGTAATCGACAAACCGTTAACAACTTCAATTTAAATTTACATAATGAATTATCAGCAGATGAATGGATCTTCTCTTTACACCACTTCATTCGGAATTCATGTCCAGTAATTTTTGGAAAGTCACATAAATCTTGTGCCAAAAGTTTAATTAAATGAATAAATTATGTTTTTGATTGATGGTGGGTATCAAATATATCTTGTGCGTTGTGTGACAAGCTTGTGTTTGATGATTTATGGATTAGTCTATAAGAAGCATGATAGTTATATCCAAATCTTTCTGATGGGTGCCAAGTGAATAGTTCATTGTATTTATTTTATTTTTTTT
>NW_018205683.1:0-644 GCF_001263595.1 Phalaenopsis equestris | reverse complement strand
AAAAAAAAAATGAAAGAAATATCAGGATGGAAATGTGGTTTAATAAAGATGTGGTATGATTAATCATTATGAAAAATTTTAATATGATTCAGCCAGGTGTAGTTATAGTTTGGGGAAGATGTGGGATTTGTTGTAACAAATCAATTGATAGAAGACATTTTGTTTGTATTATTGTTATCTGCCTAACAGCTTCTATTTTCTTAAGAGTAGTTGTGACAAGCTTTTTGGGGGGTCTTATCAGTAATTTTCTGGCAAATATATTGTTTTGCTTTTATAAAGCTGCTTTTTTAGGCAATTTTTGTTAAGTTCTTAAGGACATGAATGTAATGATCATAGTGTAAAAACATGGTTTGCACTATGTATAATTCTTCTGCATTTGGGATATATTATTGTCATCATTAGTATCATTCTCTTCTGCATTTGAGTTGAGGATCTTGGCAGGTGATAACTGAAGCTAAGTTGGCAGCTATAATCATCTTTTTTTTCTGGGAAACTTGTGTCTGACCATAAATATGTTGGAAAATTTACATACAGACCATAAAATACCTTTGTTTTTACATTCAACACCTAAAGTTTGATATTTATATTTGCATTTTGGCGTCATGAACATATGCATGAAAATGTGTACTTCACTTTTAAAAAGG
>NW_018205682.1:0-644 GCF_001263595.1 Phalaenopsis equestris | reverse complement strand
GGATGACTTTTTATCAAGATTTGAATATTTTTTGCGCAAAATATTGCTTTAAGACATGTGTTATGCTTCGAGATTCGTGCCAAATGATGATAATTTGTTGATAACGTATTAGTTTGTGTGCAAGAAAAGCTGGCTATTATGATTCAGTTTGAAAGATATTACCATGCGTAGAAGGGTGGGTGGATGGATATTCCTTTAAATTATTTAGTGGTGTAAATTGAATATAGTTTGGGAGTTATAAGAAAAGAAAATGATACAATATGAATAATAACATACTGAGGGTGACGACTCTCATATATTATGTCGCTTGACTTACTATTCTGATAGTTTTTACTTACGTGATATGATATGGCACTGCACCTGTTTTATTATGATTGATAAAGAAAAAATATCACAAATAACAAGCAAGATCACCTAACAATTTATTATATGTTTAATGATATTTGTGCATGACAATATCCATGTTTTATATTGCTACGATTAGATTTGATACCATATTGTGGTCATGTCTTATAGCATGCATATACATGTATAATGACTTGCATACTTCTTTAGTATACATGATTTGATTATAATGAGATCATGCATGTTGTTCTCTTTACATGCATTGGTTTCAATTATAGGGTTTGTGTGTGTGTGTATAT
>NW_018205681.1:0-644 GCF_001263595.1 Phalaenopsis equestris | reverse complement strand
GAATGATCGGGGTTGAAAAAGAGTCGGGAGACTTATTTGACATTTTTATATAAGGATTATTTTGACATTTTATGCAAATAAAAATAAAATCAGAAGGACATACCTCTTCAATCTTTGGAAACTCTAACAAGCATGCCAGATGGGGTTTGTAAGACTTTTAAATGTCCAGAACCAATGAGATCACGAAGATGAAACCTCGTGTCTAGTGGTGATAGTCGCAGACGTTTCTTCTCCAAAGAAGCTAACAGCATCTCTTTGTATTTTCTTCGGTTCAGGAAAGAAAGGAGCTCCTTCCGGCCCTGAAATGTGGAGTCAAACATTCCAAAATTACTGAGAGAGGTGACAAACTTGATAGAAAATCCAGTGTTAAATTGTTTTGAACCATGCTTGGATATATAAATTAGGGGCATTTACATGCATACCCATATAATTCTTGTGTTTACATATATATATAATACCTAAACTTTCATATTTACATGCATACCGCTAAAATTCTTAACGCTACATGAAAAATATCATTATCACTATTTTTTTTTAAAATTAAATATTCCGTTTCATTTGTCGGTTATAATGCCAAGCTGTTATAAATGTAAATATCGAACTTTGGCAGTTAGATATGTAAATACATACAAATTGTGAGGTAT
>NW_018205680.1:0-644 GCF_001263595.1 Phalaenopsis equestris | reverse complement strand
AAGTAGTTATGAAATAGTTCCATTTTTAAATTTATAAAATTTAGTGCAAAAACTTATACATATCCATAAAGGAGTTGGGACCCTTCAATAGTAATTTTTTTTTGTTAAAATGCTCTCACACTGTTAACTTTCTCTTCTTACTTTTCTTAGTGAGGATTTATTTATTGTTATTATCAATCAATGCTTCTGAAACTACTTACAGCACTATGTTTTATGAATTAAGATTCACATTTTCATTATTATTTTCAACTTTCACTAGCAACACACTGTAAGATGATTCAATTGGAGAAAGACTAATGCAAACATATTTGCACCAAATATGGAATCAAAAGTAAACACTGAGTAAAACATTGAAACTTATTAATAAAACGCTAATAATTAAAGATTTAGCTTCAGCAAACCACAAAGAGAAAAGTATGAAATGACAAGTAGCAATAAAGAAGTTCATGTTTAAGAGCCTAACATGATCATGTAAAAGTAACAACTAAAAATGGATAAAACTAGTTTAATAAGCCCCTTTCCTAATAAAGCACAAGTATTAAATTGATGAAAAGTTGCTAACTACTATCAGACGTAATAAATCAGGTCTAGAAGGCTTTGAAATTTAACCATAAATCATTTATTAACAAGATAAAATAAAAAAA
>NW_018205679.1:0-644 GCF_001263595.1 Phalaenopsis equestris | reverse complement strand
TTTTGGTATTCAGTAGAGCAGGAACATGCAATTGGAATTGGAGTTCTAGTTCTATTTTACATGTGCTTTTTTCACTAGTGAGTGCGTTAGGATTCCTGATTCAATATTTTTTCACTACTTTGTTTTGGGCTCCACTTAATTAATGACTCTTGGTAACTTTTTATAATCCTCACTATTTATTATCAATGGCTCATGAATTGGTTTATTTGATAATATTAGTATAAAATATTCGAATTGCTGCAATATAACATTGTTTAAATATTTTAATTTCAGTATTTTTTTCATCCTTGATTATTTTAATCTTATGTTTTTATCTTTTTACTATTCTAATTATTGTATTATGATGCTATTTGAATCAAAATTTAATTTTATAATAAATAAGCTAATTTTTAGGCTATTTTAAATTGATAAATTTGGGCTCGAATTTGTGTACTATATTTAGTCAATGTCATTTAAATGTCTGAATTTATAAGCTGACATGCAAAATCAGAAAAATTTTCATGGGGCGCACAGTATTTGTATTTCACTTACCTTTGATTGTACTGTCCATTTATGTAATGATGGTGTAGAAATTAATCTAGTCATCTCAATACTTGATGTAGAGGGCTGCTTTATTTATTTGTTGTAGGATTAGCATAATCTCT
>NW_018205678.1:0-644 GCF_001263595.1 Phalaenopsis equestris | reverse complement strand
TTAGTACAAGGACGGGTGTTTTGACTTATTTATGATAATGCATGTCTATTCTAGGAGAAATAACTCTAAATTCTCCACTCTAAACTAGTTTTAATTGAAACATCTCCATCTTGATAAAGGTGCCAGAGTAAGATCTATTTATAAATTTTTAAAGAAAAGTTTGTTCATTTTAATTAGAAATTAAAGCACCCTATAAAACAAATCATGTTAAACTTCTTTTAGCAAAATTTTTTTTTGTCATCTTAATTTATTAATGATATAAGGATTCAACAATCTCAAATATGTCATATTCTGTTTTTTCATACTATTCATCTAAATTAATCATTTGCTTAAAATGGAAAACAGATAAACTTAAAATTTGAAAATTTTTTGACTCACTAATCAAGATGAATATCAGTGCAACCAACAGAAACTAGATTCACTAAATTAAAAGATAATTGCTGCCTTGAGAGTGCATTACTATTTCTACCTCTGACATACATGGGAAGTGGAAACTCTGGCAAACAAAATCAAAGTACTCGATGGCCCTAGCATGACAATCAAACGGTAATCCTATTATCGTCTTGCATTTACCTAATTCACCCGATATCTCTTATTGAAAGGCTGTGACTTGATCAACGGATTTCTCTCGAAGAAGTTAAATG
>NW_018205677.1:0-644 GCF_001263595.1 Phalaenopsis equestris | reverse complement strand
TTTTTTTTTTTTTTTTAATTGTGAAGAGAAAATCTGAGTATTTATTGTAAAGAGGAAATCTATGCATATCATCTGTAAACTTCCTAAATTCATGGTGAAATTTCTCGGTAGTGTGATTCCATGATTTTTTTTGCGTTCTCTGATTTTTCAACGTTAAATCTTAATATGTTTTCCCAGGCTGTCCTTGTTGTGCTTCTATTTGTATACTTTGTTTTCGAGTCTGTGCAATAATTGCTTCTTGACTTGAGCATTTGATGAAATCATTATTTGAAATACATTCTCACAAATGAATAGAAACATAAAGCTTGGATGATGAAGTGATATGATGATGATCATGCTATTGTATCTTAGGGGTGCCAAAATCTTGGCTAAATTTTTCAGAATTTGCAGTAGATTTCAATGCAAGCTATAAGCAATATCTTTTAATGTTATTGATGTGTCGCACATATATATTATAAACCTCAAAATGGATAAATCCACAACCTTTAATCTAGTTATTATATATAAATGACTCAAATTTAGTGTAAACATTTTAAATTCACTCGAGACCTCCCTAAATATTTTAACATGAATCAGCCTAAAATAGGTAAGCTGACTTGCGTCTACGATTTGACTCATTACATCATAAATACTAAATACTTCAA
>NW_018205676.1:0-644 GCF_001263595.1 Phalaenopsis equestris | reverse complement strand
AAAAAAAAAAAAAAAAAAAAAAAAAAGTTAACTAATTGCACAAAAGACAGAACCTCGCACCAGAACTTGAATTCCGGAAGCCGACGAACGAAAGGACGGAACTCATCAGAAGCTCGGGTCGGCAGCGAAGGCCCATCGCCATCTAAGAGCTGCTGCATCTCGGGATCCACCTGGGGCGACAGGAAGGCAATGAACAGGTTGAGAACGTAGATGCCTAGGCCGTAAGAAACAATGTAGAATCCCTCAAGAACAACGACTCGGATGAGGTAGATGAGCGCCACCACGCCAAAGGAGAGCCATCGCCGGAGCACAAACGGTGTCGCCTTGTCGAGGTAGTACTGGTATCGCTGGGAGACGGCGGTGGTCCAGGACGAGATGAAGGGAATCCCGCCGGAGCTGTAGGAGCGACTATCATCGCTAGTTAAGCCTGTAACTCCGGCAGAGGAAGCAGAAGAAGAATCCATCATAGCTCCGGCGAGTACTCTTTCTTCCCCCGACACCTTCGTCCGGTTTTATAAAAGACAGGCGTTACAATTGGCCCATCTTTCTTCAAATTAGAACAATTATCAGAGAAAGTTGCTTTTAATTATATTTTATATTTAAATTTCTAATATAAATATTTTTTATAATATAATGATACATAA
>NW_018205675.1:0-644 GCF_001263595.1 Phalaenopsis equestris | reverse complement strand
TTTTTTTAGAAAAGAATATATATATTCTGAAAATATTTATGACAGTAAATACTATGAATTACAGATATATGCAGCAAAGATAATACTGATATTAATCGGTGGAGTGTTTTCAACGATCATTCTCGTCACACTTGTTTTCCTCAGAGGCTCTTCTCGCCTGACAATTCTTGGTTGGATCTGCGTGGTCTTTGCTGTTTGTGTCTTTGCTGCACCTCTGAGCATCATGGTGAGCACCCGGATGAACACAGAAATCTTGTTTTTATACTAAAATTTTATATTTCTGATTCTTATAATCTCTGTTACATTATAATTGAAGGAATTCATTGGGTATATTTGCATGTTTACAGAAACGAGTTGTGCAGACGAAGAGTGTTGAGTTCATGCCATTTAACTTGTCACTCTTCCTCACGTTGAGCGGCATTGCATGGTTCTTATATGGTTTGCTTTCCAATGATATTTATGTCATGGTAATTACTAATTTCCTATCTATACATTTGAATCACTACAATAAATTATATATATAAGAAAAAGAAAAATGGAATGCTGGAACTCGGGCATTCACGTGATGACTGTTTGATAGTTTCAGGTGGTAGCCTATATAATAGTCTCTTACCAGACTTCCTCCCTAGAACCAGGGGGAGGGG
>NW_018205674.1:0-644 GCF_001263595.1 Phalaenopsis equestris | reverse complement strand
TCGCGGTGTGCTCGCGAGGGCTTCGGGAGACTACGCTATCGTTATCAGCCATAACCCTGATAACGGGACTTCTAGGTCAGATCTGAACTTGAAAGTTTCGGTTATCCTGGATTGGATTGTTTACTTTCGTTATGTAGATGAAAATAACAATAAAGAAAGAAGAGTATTTTCTTGATTGTTTTGTTCAATATTCGTTTTTTATGTGCCTGAAATAATACTATCGTTTTGCTCTTTTGGGAGTGTATTGATTTGGGTTTTGAATGGAAGACAGTTCAATTGTATGCAACGATTGCTGAAACTGTGATCAGAGTGCATGAAATTTTATTATAGATTTGAATTTGTGTAGGATGTTCAAAGTTCATTTCTTTTTGTGCAATTTCTTGCTTTTATTTCATTTCTGCTATTAGAAAATAGTTAAATCCTATGTTTTTGGCTTTTATAAACACTATAAACAGCTGCATTTTTTAAGGAATAGGAGTGAATTTCCGTAGCTTTTTCTATCTCTTTGTTATCCCATATGGTTAGGTTGGTCGTCTGGCAAAAGCTTCATTTATTTAAACTATAACATTCTTTAGGCTTTTACTTTATACTTCCTATTTGTGTTTAGCTTACAATTCCTCCTCATTCCCCCTTCTTTTTTTTTT
>NW_018205673.1:0-644 GCF_001263595.1 Phalaenopsis equestris | reverse complement strand
GTATCTCTCTCCTGAAGTGATGATTATCTTCCCCTATCCCTTCCGCATCCTCCCACATTACTCCCAACTTCTCTGTCCCTGCTGCAGCCGCTCGTAACAACAGTCCTGATGTTCTTCCTGTAGTTTTCAAGCCACTGACAGCTGCTTTCTGCTTGTTGCCACCATCCAGGTCAGCAAGGAGTTGTTGTTCCTGCCTTTTCTTGGCTTCCCCGCCCGCTGCTCCCCTCTCGATGCTCCGCCACCTCCATAACCTGCGCCCTACCCCTTTCCACGTGCTGCCACCTTCCAGAATTTGCCTCCCTCACTGCCACAACCATTTCAGCCGCCCGAACCACACTCCACCACTACCTAGCTGCTCTCCCAACCATTCCCAGTGCTGTCGTTGCTGTTCTGGCAGCCTAAATCGATCCCCTATGCCACTTGTTGTTGTTCCTGCCCCTGCCAGACCTTACCGCAACTCCTCCAACTTCTAGAAACCTTACCAGTTGAATCCGCTGCCTTCCAACACCCCAACCTACAGATTCCAGCCCACCCCGCCGACCTCAACCACCTTTAGGATCCATTTTAGTCATATGTGTTTTTTTCTGTTGTTGCATTTTTTTTCAGCATGTGAGTTGTAACCGCCCAATTGGCTTTACAGTAAT
>NW_018205672.1:0-644 GCF_001263595.1 Phalaenopsis equestris | reverse complement strand
AAGGTTTCAAGAAACACTTTGCAAAATATGCAAACTATTTCCCTTGACCCAAACATCACAAACTTTTACCCTAGTGGAACATTATTAGGTGCTGCTACAATTAACATTGCAAATCTGTGGCTTAATGAGAAATCATCCCTGAAATCGAAAAAAAAATGATGACTCTCTAGAATCGAAGCTTGAATTGTCTCTTTTTTGCGCTCATTCTCCAAGGGGAATGAGGTCGATGGCGCGTTCTTCAAAACCTAGCAATCTCAAATCTAACAAAGCTAATAGTTTAAACGACATCATACATAAAATTGTGAGTCTACTCAATCAAATTTTGCTTGACAAATTGATAGAATCATGTGATCAACTCACTTTAATAAAGCCAGCTCCAATGATTTAGAGCATCTTTAGTATATCTTGAATAAAAGAGGACTCGTAAACCAAAAATTCATAATCATCAAATTGTTGCCATTTTGCAACCTATGATTAACTGCAATATAACCAATATATACAAAAAATACTAAGAATGTCAGGGTGTCACTGCTAATTCATCCAATAAAATTTGTGTTAATTGAAAGGAGTGTTTCCATCATTGATCCTACTCATTTTTTTCAAACCAAAAATATGTTTGATAATATGCCAGTCTTCCCTCGTTG
>NW_018205671.1:0-644 GCF_001263595.1 Phalaenopsis equestris | reverse complement strand
GCTAGTAGAATTTGGGCATACCTAACTTTTTGTGGGCTCCCACAAAAACTAAAACTATTCTTGCACACAAATATTTTTGGTAGGATTTATAGCAAAATTTAAAAAGTATTGTTAAAGCCTTCAAAAAAAGTTTACATTAAAAATTAGGCATATTTACATAAATAGTGCGTAATTCCTATGTATTTGCATATCTAATATCTAAGCCTTGCTCTTTTACATTAATATAATCGTATTCTTTCATATTACATCAGAAATACCCCCATTCTAACTTTTAAATAGTGCAATGCACATTTTTCATACAATAATAATTTTGTTTTCCTTATATTTTTACTTTAGGGGAATTAATTTTGCTTTCCTTCATCAGATTTACATGTGCCGTGCACTTGGAAGATGTTGCAAATCAATCCAACCTAACACCTTTATCCAACCTACCCTTTCCAACTTATAACGTCCAACTACTCATTAATTTACCAACATTTTAAGCATTAACTTTTGCCCTTCTTAAAAGTTAAATTTATATTACAGTTTAGGAAAGTTATGCTTAATAACTCTGAATACTCTTACAATAATATTTGATAAGTCTATGTTACAAATATGAAGATCTTACGCGAGATGATGGTTGCATTTTGGGCAACGGTGCAATG
>NW_018205670.1:0-644 GCF_001263595.1 Phalaenopsis equestris | reverse complement strand
ATATATATTGTCGCTCTATCAGCTGCTCCAAAGCCCATCAAGGATATGGGCCTTTGATATATTAGGGGTTTAGTATGCACCCATTAAATGCCCTTTTGACGGATTTGAAATATATTTTATATATCCATTAAAAAAACAATACAAAACACACTGAATTTAAAATACTTTGTTCAGGGTCTGTTTAATTTCAAGAAACTGAATAGGACGATAAAGGAATAGAATTGAAATTAGTTTTCACCGACTGGTTTAATTGAGGACAAAATGACTGAAAATGTTAGTTTTGGTCATTCTGAAGTATCAATTTGTTCTTCGTTGTTCTCGCATCTCTCACTTGGGTCTAAGGGGACATGTGGCGTGAGAGTTCATGTATATTGCCAAAACGACGACAATAAAGCGAAAAACAAGTTTGATAAAATTCATAAAATCAGAAAACACAACGGAAAGTTGAAAACACACAAATTTAAGTGGTTCGACAAATTGTCTACACCCAAGAAGCTGCAGAAGATTTTATTAGCTCGAGGAATTACGTATGTCGATCGCCTTGACGATTACAAGAATTCACTTTTTCTCTCTACATTTTTCTCTCTCCTCTCCTTCTCTCCTCTCTCTCTCTCTACCCGAGAGCTTTAAACCGAATCACACCA
>NW_018205669.1:0-644 GCF_001263595.1 Phalaenopsis equestris | reverse complement strand
ATATTCATGGCCACCACCACCATCATTATATCATGGCCACCGCCATTGCTAGATAAATCGATTTATGTGATGTTCCATAAAAATAAAAATAACATATATTTGTATTTCATATCAAAATAAAAACAGAATAAAAATTAAAAAAATAAAAATAAAAAGTAATATTAAATGGCCCCTAAGGTGCCCTACATCAAATTTAACACCAGCATTTAAGATTATACCACAATGTCTTAGTGAATAGGGACATTATATCGTGCGAATAAGACTGTCAATGAACCAAAACGTTCAGCACGCTAATCGTGGCCCAATTCAATTAGAGCCCATTGAAGATCATTTAACTAACTAATCAAACAACATTGACCACATTTTTAATTAAAAAATTAATAAATGAACAAGCTTGAACTACATATTGCTTGATTCATTTTACTCATGAACAATATCATTTTTTAACTCATGAATAGTCTCATTAAGAAGTTGAATAAGGCTCAACAATATACACATTTAATACTCAATAACAAATTTATTTTATATGCTATTATGTTTCATATTTTTTCTATATTAAACTATTTTTTTAATGAACACAAGCAATTTCTTTATACTTGTTGTAGCAAGAACTAGAAGAAAGGGAGAACGAAAAGCTGGAGTAA
>NW_018205668.1:0-644 GCF_001263595.1 Phalaenopsis equestris | reverse complement strand
CCCCCAAACTTTCTTTTAAACCTTCTTCCTTTTAAGTGCCGACAGTAGCATGTAAAATAATCTCCAAATAAAGGTCATAGAAGGTCGTAAACAACCATTCCAGAGTACCTTCCCCCAAGAGACCTCAATCCAAGTGTAGTTCTTTTGAAACAACAATTTAGAAATGTATAGACTTTGAGATGGCTTAATGATTAGCCTATCCTTCTCCTTACATTGACAATTGGAATATTGTAATTCTAGTAGCCAATTCCTCTTTAGCCAGACTATGGATTACCTGGGCTTACCATTTCTCTTCCTCCTAGACATCTTTCACCAACAGCCCATCATTCACATGTGGGTGCACCCTCAATCAAGTTGGCTTTAAGCATCCAGAGTTTAGTTATCCAGAGTTCATTTATCCCACCAAAAATTTAAATGCTCATCCCCAATCTCCCACACAATCACAACTTCAGCAAGATTCCTGGCTTTAAGCATTCCTTTCCAAACACTTGATTCCCCAACTGTAAGGCCAATCAATATTGTATTCCCACAATATTTACTCTTCAAAGACTAAACTCATAAAGAGTCGTGAGTTCAGAAAATGATACATAGGTTCATGAAACTAATATTTGATAGCTTTCTTATATCTTTGAACCTTAGCCCAC
>NW_018205667.1:0-644 GCF_001263595.1 Phalaenopsis equestris | reverse complement strand
CACTACATCCTATTCAAAGGAAGAGGATGTTGACATTATTTATAAAAAAATGATGCATTTACACACAACAACAGAAATCTTGCGCTACAAATGTAACATTTATACTTAGATATTTATTTTTAAGATCCGAAAATTTGGCATCACATCAAGAAAAATTATGCCACTATTAAATGTCTTAAATATAATATTAGTTTTAATGCATATGTTATGTGATCGTGATGCTTAAGTGTTTGATAAGTAAATATTAAATTATAGGTGTTAGATATATGTAAATACATATGAACAAGTAATGAAAGGATAGCATCTACCTTTTTTATTTTCAACCTAATGATGATTGGTTTGCAAATCAATTGTGCAATTATATTTACTTGATCCAATTTATGAGTAGCTTAGGAATGCTTGGTTTGAAGACATTTGATTCAATCTTCACCCTCATCTTCTAATGTTGACTTAAAATGGAAGGGATGATTACATATTAACCGTTGAACCGAGTTTTTACATGTGCCATGATCAAATTATTGAGTTTGATAAAAATGAAAAATACGGGTTGGGGGTTTACACTGTATTTTGATATTTGAGTGAGAGTTTGAAATACAGATGGAAGAGGGTAGTTGATTTGTAAATAACAAGTTTCATGTGGTCTG
>NW_018205666.1:0-644 GCF_001263595.1 Phalaenopsis equestris | reverse complement strand
TATGTAAATACATGAGAATTGTGTGGTATGTACATAAATTTCCATTGTAAATATTTTTTTTAAAATTGAATATTGTGAATGAGGTTTGATTTTACTGGTTTCTACTGCAGGTTTCTGTGGTGGTGGCTGTACCTTCACTTCCACGAACAGCTTCAAACAAAGTCATGAGAAGAGTTCTTAGGCAGCAATTCTTGAAGCGCTCCAAGTTCTAATTTAATTGTATTACACTTCATCTGTCTCATTGCAGTTGTCGACTTTGCTGGAGGAATAAAAGCCATTGCAGGAACAAAATCATCAAATTTAGATGCTTAGAAGGGACAACCATGGTCAAGCCTACCAATTTAGGTGACTGGTTAGCCTAAATATGGCGGTTTTATATGTGATGGGGAGTAATCCACATTCTCTTCTATGTGGTGGAAAAGAATGTTAGCAATAAAGGCCAAAAGGAAAGTAGGGATGGGGATCTCATTGTGAGTGGTGCACTTGTTGTCTTTAGTCACCTTTAATTTATGCATATTGATATGCAACCCATTTCAAAAGATTTGGTTGTCTTAAATGTGTTGAACTCAAAACTCCATCATTTTGCTATTTGCTTAAAGAGAAATGCTCCACTTAAAAGAATGAAATGTCTTTTGAAATTTATC
>NW_018205665.1:0-644 GCF_001263595.1 Phalaenopsis equestris | reverse complement strand
TATATATATATATATATATATATATATATGATTGTTATGAATAAATTATATTGTTGGAATTTGTTTTCTTCATGGCTGAATATGTTTTAAATGTCGTTGGTTAATTAAATTTATAAAAAAGAAGATGAAATGTATGACTTGCTACCATTATCAAGCAAACAATTAAGAGATGTCAAATTATATGATGAGCACATTTTGTGGATTATATTTTAAATTTAAATTTTAAATCATTAAAGTAGGTTTAAATTTTATTTTTAAGCTATTAAATTAGTGCTCATTTACATACATATGACACAATTCTTTTGTTTTTTATGTATTTTTTACTTAGATTTTTAGTTTCACTTTTGTAAAATTCAAATCTTTTATATCGCATAGAAAATATCACCATATTAATCTCTTAAAAAGTGAAATATACATATTCATGTATAGGTAAAGATGTAAGAATTTAATGTTTAGGTGTTTTATATGTAAATACATAGGAATTGGATGACATGTTTGGAGATATTTCATTAAATAATTTTTTCATTTGATTGGACATAATGTCAAATCAACATCCTTGTTAACTCTATTAATCTTCTTCAAATGTCCACTAAATGTGATTACTTTTTTCTTCACATATACAAAGAGTGTAAATATTCTCTTTT
>NW_018205664.1:0-644 GCF_001263595.1 Phalaenopsis equestris | reverse complement strand
ATATTTAGTTTTGTTAGTTTAGATTTTTTAGAATTTAAGTCTTGTCGACTTATGACCTTATAAGAAGAATGATCAGATTAGCTGAATTAGACTTCTAAATTTTTATGTTAGAATTTGGATGTTTATTTCGAAATTATTAGACTCATCAAATTGAGTCCTTACAATGAGGAGAGTCAGATTGGTTGTGTTTGGACTTTTAAAATTTTATTTTATGATTTGGAAATTAATTTTGAAATAACTAGACTTGTCAACTCCAGTCCTTGCGAGGAGGAAGATCAGACTAGTTATGTGAAACTTACAACCCCATCCTATCGACAAAGTGGCCCGATTGGCCCACACAGTATTCTTGAATCTAGTATTTGAGCATTCAATACATTGGTTGGAGCACATTCGAGCCTACAACTTCATATATTTGAATAGCTTAAAAGGTTTTGCAAATTTTAAAGATTACACGATCTTTTAAACTAAAACTTTGATGTGAAATTTACTTCAAGAAACATATGCTAAATATTGAAATTGTGCATAATTGACTTATTTCCTCAAGTATTTTAAAGCATTTGTAGCTTCGGAGTATTCGATTGATTATTCATTTATGTTTTAGAAGTGCTTCTACAAATTTCAAAATATTGCATTTAACTTTGAGA
>NW_018205663.1:0-643 GCF_001263595.1 Phalaenopsis equestris | reverse complement strand
AAAAAAAAAAGACATTTGATAGATCACAAACATTGTCCGGACGGACATAGCTTGCATCCGGATTCCGGACGTAATATGTTGTCTAAACCGAGTTTCAAATTTCATTGGATACTCAATCTCTATAATTTCAAAATTTGCATCTCCATCAAATAAAAAATGAGATTTTTTTAATAATTATTTTAATGTTATTTAGGCTAAAATTCCAAAACGCGTCTATCATAAGCCATTCAACATGCATCCAAAATGCCTTGATGACTACCAATGTAATAATTTGGTGCTTACTAATTTTTTTCACTTATATACTTTATTTAATTAAAAAAACAAGTGCAATTTGATCTTTAAACTACTTCCCCAAAAAATTCAACTATAATTTAATTATTCGATTTCAGCTTCTTTAAGCCAAAACTTAAAACCATTTTGCTATCACTAAGTTCTCACTTACATACTTTTCACATCATTATTAATGAATATTTACTTAATAAATTATATTAGAATATACTTATAAAAACTATTTAAAAATTAAAATAGACTATTTAAAATATAAGATATTAGAAATTAAAAGAACTAAATAAAAAATTTATTAAAATATATCATGTTTTGATTTAAAGTTAGATACTCAGTTCATTATCTGCCATATATATAT
>NW_018205662.1:0-643 GCF_001263595.1 Phalaenopsis equestris | reverse complement strand
CCCCTTCCCCTTCTATTTAAACCACCTCCTCCATGTCCAAATGGGAGTTAATCATTTTTCCTTAGGGAGGCTCTTTCCAATAGCTTCCAGAAACTCTCAAAGAACTCCTAAGCTAAAGCTCACCATTTTCCCCCGCTGGATTCCAATGTGTGAGCTCAATTTTGAGTTCAAAATCCAATGCATTTTTTGGCATTTTCACAAAACTCCATCAATCTTCCAATTAAATCTTCCATAAGTTTCCTTAGACTAAGAGAGTAAGTTCCCCATCAAAATCCCTCTGTGTTAAGCCCTCCAACCTTCTCTTAAACCAAAGCTATTTAATCCTTTCATTGAAATCATACATAGACCCTATTTCCTCTTATGTTTTAACTAACCCATGAGTTTGGTACTCTAAAATTTTGAAAGTTGTTTTAATTATGCTTATTGAGTTATGAAAAGGAGAGCCCTAATGACAAAGTGATAATTTTAGATTTTAGTAGCTTACACAAAATTTATTATTGACCAAAGGGAAAAATGGTTAATTGTGATCTTAATGAGTACTTTTGGATGATTAAATTATAATGGGTTAAAAGTTATAAACCAATTTCCCACATTTCCATGAAAGGAATAAAATTGTAATTTTCTAAATTATCAGGATTTGGAA
>NW_018205661.1:0-643 GCF_001263595.1 Phalaenopsis equestris | reverse complement strand
CAAAAGAAACCAAGCTTAAGAAATTATCTGTAAATCTTGATAGGTTATTCTAACACTTTGATATGAATAATACATTTCTATTTTGCAAACTGTTTGTAGAACTCTATATGATAACTCTACCATCAGAATTCATGATATCAAAAAATCAAAAATAAAAGGCGTGTCTGTTAAGGAAATTATTATATGGACTAATCTTCTAGATCCTATTTCTTCATAAATATTTTAAAAACCTCGACCTTTAAAATATTTTTTGGAGAATTGAAGTATTTGGATCAATTGAAGGAATCCATTTATCATGAACAAAATCTAGCTTGAATCTACGGACAAATCAGGAGTTGATTCAAGTGATGAGTTCCTAAATTTTAGAATTGACAATTCGTTATTATATGGCCAGCTAATTTTATCAATTGCATTATCAGTACAATTAAAGAAGATCGCATGGAGCCTAAAGGGAGTACTCAAAACTACTCCTTGCTCATCAATTAATGCACAATTAATGAAGCTGGTGATATCTGCATCTATCGCTTAGATTGTCAAAACGGCTTGTTGTTCGCCCGTAGTTCCTGTTCAACTCTTTAAGAAGCTCATGTCAGATTCATTCGCTAAGTTAACGAGCAAAGAACACGAATAATTTTTTTTTTTT
>NW_018205660.1:0-643 GCF_001263595.1 Phalaenopsis equestris | reverse complement strand
ACCACTTAATTCTTATGTATTTACATATCTAACATATAAGTTTCAATTTTTACATACATGTCATATATGCATGAAAGAATGTATTTTTATCACATTGACGATAAACAATTATAACATTCTAGACAAAATAGTTGAAACATATGTGCCATGCAATTTTAATATATTTACATGTCTACCACGTTAATTGTAATATTTACTTATATACCAACAAAATATTCAGCATCACGTAAAAATTAAGACTTTTTTTCAAGTAAAATGTCTTTCATGCATATGTTTTGACGTTATGATAATGTAGATAATCATTAAAATTTAGATGTTAGATGTATAAATACATAAGAATTATATAATATGTAAGTAGGTAAATCTGTAAATATTAATCAATATTTATTGATAACATAGCTATCAATTAAAAAAAAAGGAATTTACATAAATGTCATGGAATGCTTATATATTAACATGTAACATCTAAATTTTTATGTTTATGTTTATATTACTTAGTTATTAAATATTTAGGCATGAAAATGTGCATTTTTTATATGATGACAGATATTTTAATGCTATGATGCGATATGCATGTAAATGCCCTTTAAAAAAGGAAAATTTACAAACATACCAAACAATTCTTATGCATTTACATATTTAA
>NW_018205659.1:0-643 GCF_001263595.1 Phalaenopsis equestris | reverse complement strand
TTTTTTAGATTAATTGAATTTTCCTGTTCAAGCCTACATATATGATCATCAATCTAATTATCAGTTCCCTTCCTATATACTACTTCAAAATAAAATTATTACATCAGAAAGAGCCATCTAATTAATCTTGGTTTTGCATCCTTCTTTGACATCATATATTTAATAATTGAGTTATTTGTATGCACAATACATTTAGTACCTAGAAGATAAGGCTTAAATCTATCATAGACAGATAGTATTGTTAATACATTTTTTTTCGTAGTAGTATAATTAATTTGAGGTTCATTAAGAGTATTACTAGCATAGCCACTTGCATCACTCATCCACTCAAATAGTTTCCCCCAATCTGGTGAAAAAATAATTGGAGCGTTGATTAATTTTTCTTTTAACAGTTCAAAAGCATTTAAGCACTCTTGATTAAAATTAAATAAAGCAACTTTCTCTAAAAGTTGGCACAGATGCTTACTGATTTTTGAAAAATATCTATTGTATCGCTTTTAAAAACCAGCATGACCTAAAAAACTCCTAACTCATCTCACTGTAGTAGACAGAGGTAGTTTAGCAATAACTTGAATTTTTGTCGGAACTACTTCCATACCATTTTCCGAAATTTTATGTGCAAGTACAATTCCTCCTACAACCA
>NW_018205658.1:0-643 GCF_001263595.1 Phalaenopsis equestris | reverse complement strand
ATGAAATTTACTTTTCAACACTTTGGAGTCATCATAATATCTGAAACTGTGTATTTCACTTTTAAAAAGTTGGCAATGGCAATATTTCTTATGAGATGTTAAATTTTTAAGTGTTATGCACGTAAATATAAAAATTTACAAGTTAGATATGAAAACACATAAGAATTGTCTGTTATGTATGAAGCCCCAGTTTGAAAATGTCACCAAAGGATAGATTTGGGAACGCTAAAGTAATTTATGATTATTTATGACAAAATCTTAAAACATGTAAAAAAAAGAGAATGTTAACATGATAGCAGGGATGAAGAATAATAAACATATGTATTTATGCATGCATGAGTGGATGGATGTATGCCTGTATGTGTGTGTCGGAAAGAGAGAGAGTGACGCAAGGCTCCCTAGGAGGCTGAACGGCCTATATAAAATGACTTAAAAACTGTCCGATAAATGCTTTATGCAAATTAAAAAAAAAAAAAAGCAGATATAAAAGAAAAAAAGTTCAGCAGAAATAAACGTAACACTTAAACAATAGCGAATATGGTGTCAATAACTTCATACTCGCTAAAATACCGCTTTGAAAAAGATTCTTGAGTCCTGAGCATGTCATCCTCCAAGGTATAATTACAGCTGCAAAAAAAAAAAA
>NW_018205657.1:0-643 GCF_001263595.1 Phalaenopsis equestris | reverse complement strand
ATATATACACACACACACACACACACACGTGCGCGCATGTGCATGTACGTGTATTGGTGTGCGTGCATGCAAGCGAAAGTGTGTGTGTGTGATCGAACTAAATAAGATTGAACAAGAACTTCTTCGTGTATAATTTGCTAAACGAAGAAGGTTATAAAAAAAAGGCGAATACGAGCTAATTATCAAGCAGAACACAATCAAACACGAATAACTGATAATTTCAGAAAGCCAACTATTTGCTTGAGAAATTGATTGCCATGGGGTATTAAATTAGAACGAAGGCAGGCTAACATGTATTCAAAATGTTGATGGAGTTTCTTAGTACAATAAATCCTAATTTGTAATAGAATTAGTATTAATTCGTTTCTAAATTGGCTTCATGGTTGAAGCCATTAGTGTTTTCAAAGAAAGCATAATGGAGGGCTCTGATGCATTCTTTGGCCTCGCTATCATGAACTACCATAGACATGTTCACCTGCAGGTAATACCACTTTTCTCCACTTAATATTAATAGTTTTGAGCTATTTTACGAATATTTAATTATCATTTAATTATCTAATCGATGGGATGAGACGACTATAACTTTGAAGTGTCAACACTTTCCAATGATTTGAAATTAATTAAATGGTTGAAATTTTTATTT
>NW_018205656.1:0-643 GCF_001263595.1 Phalaenopsis equestris | reverse complement strand
TAGATAGATAGATAGATAGATTGATCTATAAAAATAATTTGAAAATTAAATTATAACATTTTAAGAAATATAAGAACTTAGAAAAGCTTTTTTCATTAAAAATTTTAAAAAAATAAAAAATGTTGATGATCAATTAAAAAAAATTAAAATATTTTTTTAAAGTTCGTTTTTCTCAATTATATTTTTGGAAAATTTCTTTTAACACCTAAATTTTAATATTTATATTTATAGTATTTTGATGTTAAAAATATATAAGGGTAATTATATTTCACATTTATAAAATCAAAGTAATATTTTTGAAGTAATATTAAAAAGTTATTAGATGTTTCTAAATATTAAGATTTAGATTTTCGAGTGTATAAGAATTATATGATGCGCGTGTAAATGCCCCAAAAATTTTTAATTTGTTATATGCTATTTTATTTTTTTAATGTGTTCGTATATAATGTTCCATATTTCTTAAGGAAATTAAACTAAAAAACAACCACTTATACTGACTACTGAATAGAGGTGTAAGCGAGTCAAATAAGATCAAGCCCGAGCTTAAATCGTGTTCGGTTCATTAAAAAGTACCACTGTTTGAGTTTAGTTCGTTTATATTTCAAACACAAAAAAATATTTTCGTGTTCGGATTGTTTGCTAA
>NW_018205655.1:0-643 GCF_001263595.1 Phalaenopsis equestris | reverse complement strand
ATATATATATATATATGAAAAATTGATTTTATTTTGCTTATTTAGAGGCATAAACTAAATTATTCAGTATCATAAATAGATTGAAGAACACAATTCAAATTTATTCATTTACCAATTAAATATTTATAAAATATTGAAACATTTATTTAATTAAATAATCATGCTTACATACAAGCGCACCCATATATAACGTTGGGTTTATCTGCTCCGTTAAACGATCAACGGCCTGGGTCAGTTCCAAACCGCCAATTACGGTACGCTGTTCCGCGAGACACCGATAGTTCTCGCTGCCGGAGTCATAAACTCATCTTCAATATATTTATTGAAAAGGACAATCAGCAAAAGAAAATCGCTTGCCCCGCCCGACGGAATCCGAAAGTGGACGACTTCCCTGGTTTTCCTTGCACGCTTAAAAGTGGGAACCCTCACGACCGGTCCTCGAGGAACAAAACGTTTTCTTTGATAAAGATCGACAATGAAGGCATCGTCTTCCATTCTGGCTCTTAAAAGATGTGTTTTTTGCTAGTGTTCTTTGTTAGGTTTATACAGAGCGTAGACGACGATTCAGGCGATTTCTAGGGCTTGGTTTTTAGTTCGTTTTATTTGGGTTAGTTAGTTACTGCCATGAGGATTACTGAACTGG
>NW_018205654.1:0-643 GCF_001263595.1 Phalaenopsis equestris | reverse complement strand
TGTCGTAGGGTGGTTGGCTTGTGTGTCTCTGTCTCATCTTGGCTTGATGGGTCCAGGCTCGGACCATTTGCACGTCTTTAGTTTTGCAGACTCTGGCTCGAATGGCTGCATTAGGTCAGCTTTGGCATTGGCTTTTGTATGGACTGTTATGTCCTGCATTGACTTTTGTATGGACTGGTCGTCCATTGAGAATAATAATCACGGTTTGGTGAAGTTGGTTGGACGATGATTTCATCGAGATGAACATAAATTGATACTGATGAGGAGATAGTTATCGAATAATGATAGTCATATAATAATAGTTGGATGATGATGGTCAAGCAATAATATCAATAGTTCGACAATAATGGTTAGCCGATGAAAGTAGCTCATGTGAGATAGTTATTAGTTTCTTAGAACCTCTTCATTTTATAAATTTACTCCTCATTCATATGAAAATTGGGGGTCTATTTACAACTTCCCTAAGTTAATTTTTATTATTTCAGTCAAAAAGTGATTTGATATAGAATTGAATTTTTTCGGATTTTCAAAATTCATGAATAAAATGTAACACACCACTAATTCGGTCGACTAAATAGACCCTAAACATTAAAATCTTTGCAAAATTAGGCGCATACCACATAATTTTAATTTATTCATAGAT
>NW_018205653.1:0-643 GCF_001263595.1 Phalaenopsis equestris | reverse complement strand
ATTAAGATTTAGTTTTCGAACTAAAAAAAAACAAACTAATAAATTTTAATATTCATGAATTTGTAATTAACTATAAAATCTTAAATTAGTATTCCCTAAAATTTCATATTAAGAGATTATAAAATGCATCATTATTTTAACAAGATTTATATCAAATATAATGAAGGCAAAGCTTAAATCAAGATGATAGAAAATTTGAGATTTCACAAAAAAACTGGTTCTCCAAATAATACACACTCATATGTGCAAAGCCAGAGATGAGGCAAGTTGAACAATATAAATGGTTAAGAAATATTAGAGTGAAATGAACATTTAAGCATTCTAATTTGATTAGGAAAAAAATGTAAGTTAGGCATGCTCTTCCAGCTCAAGACTTTGTTTGCATCTTGATCCATCTCTGCTTGCCATTAGCACTTTCAGCCCAGCCCACCATATGCACTGTATTGTATTGGTTTACAATAGTTGGAAATAAAAGAACCTGAAAGAAATATGTTAGTTTGGTACACAATTAACCATCAGATATTCAACTGGATTGAAGTTTCTAAAGATTCCAACTATGTCATTGCATGATGGCAGTACTAAAAACTTTTGCAATATTCAAGGTATTTCCAAGTCCCAGAACGGATATGAACTATATATATAT
>NW_018205652.1:0-643 GCF_001263595.1 Phalaenopsis equestris | reverse complement strand
AGATGTTAGATATGTAAATACATAGGAATAGGGTGGTGTGCATGTAAATCCATTAGATTGCTTTTGGGCATAGGAACTAATTTTAGGGTTAATGCTTAGGTTGTGAGAAAAAATTTTGTTCATATCCTACTTGACATGGATTCATTCTTTTTTCTTAGCAAGCTACATCACAATTGTATGAGCCAAATTTTGATTGGGATGGAATGGCAATGTTTAGTTTCTTAATGTGGGGTTTCATAGTTTGACTTCAATCAACTCACAGGACAAATTTTTTATTTGCTTTATTTTTCTTCCTTCATAAAATTTTCTCATTAACATAAAATCTCATGAAGAAATGCCTTTTACTGGATGGCTACAATTAACATAGAGATATCCACTATTTGATCAGGAAATTTATTTGGAATGCAATGTTTTGTAAAGCTATTTTGCAAACTTCTTGTAAAATAACTCATTTAGTTTCTATGAAGGTGTTTTTTCACCATGGCATGCTTTTTGAAGAATATGATCAATATAACCTTCCATTATTCAAAAGTTTTGAAATGTTAAACAATTCGATAAAAATAATAGATTTCTATACTCTAAAATGCCAATTATCAAAAGAATTTTTAAGTATGGTTACAAATTACTCTAGGAGTTAGTATAT
>NW_018205651.1:0-643 GCF_001263595.1 Phalaenopsis equestris | reverse complement strand
AAAAATTTGTTAACTGCACTGATTTCTGTATAGGAAATTTAAGCATGTGATTTCGATATTGCAAGAGTCTAAGTGTTTTGTGGTTAACAGGGAAGATGGAAAGATAACCAATAGTTTAGCTGCACGTAACCTGTGTTCAATCAAAAACACGAAAGGAGCTGTCTGCTGTTCCACTGCACTTCCGTTCAAAAACAAAATTTCATAAGAAAAGCCATTTATTGTGCCAACATAGAAGCCCCACCAACATGAACTATAAACATTTTAATCATTGCAGGGTAACAAACAGACATACAGCCCTTCCCAGCAAATATTATCATCAACAGCAACCACCAGCTACTGCATGCAAACGTTAACCGCTAGCTTAGCATGGCGAACAGTTACATACAAAAAACTTAAAAGCTTGCATCTATATGCAGGAGGTCAAGTAGTTTTCTTTTGGTGAACAATAATAAAAATCACATTATTTAGGAAATAAAATATATAGCCAATGAATAGACGTTACAAAGCAACCACAATAGAATTAAATCATAAGTAAGATGTTTTATTTTTGCTGAAATCGCAGGCCTAAGTAATGCCGAAAGCTAATGTTTGGTTTCGAGATTTTGCACATGGTAAGTTTTTAAGAGAATACTCCACATTTTTT
>NW_018205650.1:0-643 GCF_001263595.1 Phalaenopsis equestris | reverse complement strand
TTTTTTTTCTTTTTTAATAGAATTTTAGGAAACAACCTCTAATTGTGATCACACTAAACTAATTTTAGATGTATGGTAAGCTTGAGATTCACACCCGAGAATAATTTTTAACAGTTTCCTATTGAGATCGATATGTGATTGTCTTAACTACATTAATACTTGACACGTATAAATATTTTGGGTGGATAATACTTCATGGTAAGTTTTGACATGTCAATGGAAGAGATTTTCTTGTTGGTTGGAGCTCCCACAAATCACAGGTGATAAAAAATTATGTCAATTCATTGTCAGATCCTAAGATGAATCATTTGTTGAGATGATTCAAAGGCATGGTCACGTTAGCGTCGAAGGTGACCATGTCCAAAAGCTTTTGGGTGTGCCTTCACCCAAACTGGCTATGACTAAGTCCAAAAACATCTATTTGTAACTACACTTGGGTTATGCGAGACCGCGCCAATCAAATGAGCAGAGATTAGGTTTAGTTTTGAGTTTCAATGAAGGGTTGATCAAGGGTTAAGGCAACAAATATTGTAGTTTTTCCAATTTCTTATAGGAATGAAATTAGTTTCCACACACTGTTAGTTTTCTATAATTGGGATTTCACTATTCCAATTGATGTTTTCCTAGGTCATCCATGTTGTTG
>NW_018205649.1:0-643 GCF_001263595.1 Phalaenopsis equestris | reverse complement strand
AATTAATTTTAAACTTGTTTGTGAATTTTGGCAGCAAGGATGGATGTCCACATCGAAGTTCGCTTATTCTGCATGCGATTAGATTTTGATTCAACATTGGGCCTAATTAAGGCCATCTTATTGCATCACAGTGTTATTGTCGATTTTTTACCCATGATGAAGAGTCTCAAGGGCATCCATGAGACTGCTGGTGAAGCTGAACTTTTCCACTAAATTGGGTTGCAACGATAGGAAGTTGGTGCCTTTGACTCAATTATTCTTAGTCCTGGGCTCGGGCGGTTTACATCCAGTCAGCCTCCAGCCCCGATCAAGTGGGTTGCATCTGATCAAGTAAGTGAGTCATTTGGTCTGTTGCCAGTGGGCCCTTCTTAGTTGTACTTTTTTTATCTTTTGGCTTGTTATATCTCCTAGAGATTCATACTAGGGCATTCCGATTATACACCGATGAAATTTAGGAGTTTAATATTTTAATTAAGTCATAGTTTATCTAAATATTTTTTATTACTTTTTGAGAACATGATGGCTATTGTATAATATTTGATTTACTAAAAGACAAAACTATTAATAGGAATATTAATCTCATATTCAATATTATATTAAGTTGAATTCTATTTGAGAATTCAATTTTATTTGAATTTTTTTT
>NW_018205648.1:0-643 GCF_001263595.1 Phalaenopsis equestris | reverse complement strand
TCAGGTTTAACTATTTGATTAAAAGATGAACAATAGATAAAAAAATGTTTATAGTAGATGCAAACAACCAGGAATGAAGTAAATTTGAATGCATTTATTTTAATTTATATTCTTTAGTGACTCTTTCATTTTTTAAATGTTAGTTATAGAAAATGAAAATAAAAAAAAGATTAAACTCAACCGTCCGACCGTCTTTACCCGTCATGGTTAACTCCAGACCCCGAGCCGAGTTGTGACATCCTGTTTTTAGGTTTGTAAGTTTTTTCCTGTATTTTGTATCGGGATAGTCATCGATGCTTCTTCTTACCATTAAGAGCTGTTTCATAGGGTTCTAGGTGGTGATTTGATTGTACCTTATTTTTTTGGTGGTGTTTGTCCTTCCCCTAACCTTCCACACCCTCCCACATCAATCCCCATCACCTCTTCCCCACTGTAGCTACTAAAATAGTAGTTGTTACTGTTGTTTCCTATGGTTACACCATTTTTAGCCATTTCTCTCCCTTCCCAGAGTTGTTGTCGTCCATGATAGTTGCTCTCCACTATTCTCCTACCTTCCTACATCGCTTCCCATCAACTTCTCTGTCACCGCCCAAAATTGTTGGAAATCCTTTTTTTCTGTAATATTGAACCTTTTCATCCACAT
>NW_018205647.1:0-643 GCF_001263595.1 Phalaenopsis equestris | reverse complement strand
TTTCAGAACTTTTTTGCCAGACATTTGACAGACTAGGAGATTAGAGGTTTGGAAGTGAGTTTACTAAAGTATTTTAATTCTATTAGCTATGCAACTAGACTATTATTCATACCGCACAATTCTTATGTATTTACAGATTCAACACCTAAACTTAGATATTTAACTTATATAACAATTTACACTCAAAATCACATCATAACATATGCATGAAAAGGTGCATTTTACTCTAGAAAAGATACTATTAGTGGCATTTTTTTTTGTGATGTTAAAGATTTGTAAGTTATATAAGTTACTATCATAGTTTAGGTGTTGATATGTAAAAAACATAAGAATTTAGTGGCATGCATGTAAATCCCTTCATGCAAACAAAAAGGTATTTTTAAGTACTGTCATGTAGCAGGTAAGATTAAGAGATTAAGGAAAATTTTGGGATTAATTAGTATTTGATTACGCAAATTCGTCATAATTACTCAATCCGTTTGCATAAGCAACAAGCATTTAAGAATGCTATATAAATCTAAATCTCTATTAAAAATAAGACGGTAGAAAATTAATTAATAAGGTTTAGGCATATCATCATGTTCAAAAGAACAAGATTCTAAAAAAATCGAGTATAAAGAGGAGAAATGGTGGATCAAAGGTT
>NW_018205646.1:0-643 GCF_001263595.1 Phalaenopsis equestris | reverse complement strand
GAGTCCTCACGCCTTGCTCGATACACTAAGAAGCCAACCATCACTTCCCGCGAGATCCAGACTTCCGTTCGTTTGGTTCTTCCCGGAGAGCTTGCAAAACATGCGGTGTCGGAGGGCACTAAGGCGGTTACCAAGTTCACTAGCTCTTAGATTTAGGATTAGGATGGTTTGCCTTTTGTGGCTTAATTGTGTTTGTGCCTGATTTCTGCGGTTTTATTTCTAATGTGTGTTTACTCTATTTTACTTTCTTTTGTTTGTTATCTTTATTGCATTTGTAGATGGATTCGGCTGCTCGAATTTTCTGCATGGTGCATTGAATTAGGGTTGTATAGATCTCGTGTTTTTCTTCGAAGAAAAATATGAATGTTTCTTTCTTGGTTGAAATATTTATGACTCAATATAAAGACACGCTGGACCAATTTACATGCGTTTTGAAATACGACAGTGGAAGTTACGAATCGCTGACCTAGAAAACACCAGGCCATGGAAATCGTGAAAGAAACTTGGCGCTTGCACCAGTCAGTCTGAGAAAAGAAGCTAGATTTTCTTTTTTAGGTTCTGTTTGGCCATGAATTTAGTTTAAATCTGTTTAAAATATGTAAGATTTGATGTCTGAATTTGCTAAAACAATGAATTAATTGGG
>NW_018205645.1:0-643 GCF_001263595.1 Phalaenopsis equestris | reverse complement strand
TAGCAGCTATCAACAAGGAGCTTGGAGCAAGTTAAATCAGATGGAGGACGCAATCTACAACATAAAATAGATCTAAACCAACTAAATATTCTCTTGAGTTAAACAACAAGCCATAGGACTTCAAGTTTGCTCATGTAGCATGAAGTAAATCCTCATTTTATCTTTAGACCTTTATACAACCATGTTGTGCAATGTAATCCCTAACTCTTTTAGGCTCTGAGGTTGTCATTTTTTACAACATAAATCCTCTTTATCTTCCAAGTCATTTTTATGACTTTTTCATACAAATGTAAGCCTTAAATAATAAAATTGGCAAGATGAAATATCCAAATAAATCTTTACCAAAACATAAAGCCACACAAAAAAGTAGTTTGGGAAGTCGTTAAGATTCTCCTCGGGATCCGTGATCTCCCCTACTTTTCTTCCCTTTAGATTCCAAAATAAATGTTTTTATTTGGTTCATTCATATTTGATTTTTCATTTCCAACCTTGAAACCCTAAACTTTGAAATTCTTGGAGACAAATATGTCTCATCGAAATCAAGAAACTTCTCAGGTGGCATCAATCATTTGAGATACATTTCACTATAGGGGTTTGCCTTTTTAGGGAGCTTTAGAACCTATGTAATATAAATCATATCTAA
>NW_018205644.1:0-643 GCF_001263595.1 Phalaenopsis equestris | reverse complement strand
TAGGATTGCAAAAGCATCTTTGTAACATACCTAAAACAAAAAGCATTGATAAGATGCTATATAAGTAAAAACTAAATTCAGGTGCTAGATATAAAAATACATAGGTTTTTGGTGGTATGTATGTAAATATTCCACTTAAAATTACTAGGGTTCAGTTTCAAGAGCGGTCACTTCAAAATAATAAAGCATGAATGAATATATTTGAACATGAATGAAAATCTCTTGTTAAAAAAATAGAGCAACATCTGTTCATTCACATATTTTTCCAATTCATTAAAAAAAACTCATTTTACTGTAATAATTCGCTAGGGATGTAACAACTAGTCGAGCTCAAGACAATTTTAGTTTGGGCTTGAGCTCGAGCTTAATTAATTTTATCGAGTTCGAGCTCAAGCTCGAGTTTAAGTGTACAAATTTGAACCAATTCGTGAGCCGGCTTGTTTAACTAAAGTAGAGAAAATGATATCAATTGAAGCTAGTTTTACAATAATATGATAAATATAATGAATAATTAGGAGATAAATAATAAAAAAAATTAAGTTATATATAATATAAGAGATTATTTTGCAAATATTTTTAATTCCTCAAAGAAAAAGTTTGGAAATTTACTAGATTTTAAGTATATTTTATATTAATAATTTTG
>NW_018205643.1:0-643 GCF_001263595.1 Phalaenopsis equestris | reverse complement strand
CTAGGCACCTTAATCTAGAGCTTCAGTGCCCAAATCCATAGCCTCAACACTATTAGAAGACATGAGAAAGAGCAAAGTGCATACGTGCCACTCATCTAGTGCTTAGATGTCAGATCTAGTGCCTCATCACCACCAACTAGAGCATTACAACACTTTCGTCGTATGAATGAAAGATCAAAAGATAGAGAGTTCAAAGCCTCAGTGCTAGAACATAGTGCCTCAGTGTCAAGCTCAGAGCCTAGTGTCAGAGCCATAGAGGCACAACGCAATGCCCAACAAAAACAATAATGCATGCTAAAATTCAAATTTTAATGGGAATGATTATTAGACTGTGTGTACTTACTTAAATGGGATGTCTTAAAGTATAACAGGGGAGAGTGAGTGCTTGCTAATGTGAGACAGTCTGTCAGTGAGTGAATCCACTATAACTGTTTTTAGTGAGAAGTTTGCTTGGCTTGGAAGAACTTGAAGTATCATGAACTTGAAGCACTTCTCTCCTCAAGAACTTGAAGATGGGACCCATATTTTCACTATAACTATTTTGAATGAGGCGAAGAAAAAGGAGAAAAAAATTTGAAGTATCATGAAGATTGCTGGAAAAATGGGTTCCATGTTTCATTTAACCTTTCATTGTTTACACTTC
>NW_018205642.1:0-643 GCF_001263595.1 Phalaenopsis equestris | reverse complement strand
TCTTGTCTATTTATATCTCCAACATCTAAACTTTAATCTGTACGTATTTATGCCACATTAAATATGCATGAAAAGGTGTATTTCACTTTTTAGAATTTAACAAAAGTCGTATTTTTTATTTGATATAAAAGATTTGGATGGTATAAATGTAGAAGCCGAGTTTAGGTGTTAGATATGTAAATACAATTGGGTGATATGTATCTAAATGCCCCAACAAATTAATGAGCTTACCTCACTAGCATGGGCATCAAGGACAGAACTCTCAATCATTCTCTGGCTTGTTGAGACAGGCTACATAGAACTTGCAGTTTTTCAATAACCATTTATGGTAAAGTTTACATCTATGCATCATACTCAAACAACGAGCTGAGAAATTCTGAAGAAAAATAATAGCAGATTATCTAAAGAATATTTTCACACATATGTGCAAAAATGGGTTAGCTGCAAGCACTCATGACATTGGATAAATAGCACTCGAAATATTTCAATTCACAAAACTAGCACCCATATAATTTTTTTGAACTAGTAAACCGATGCATTTATGTGTGTTATGATCAAACCATTGACAATTTGCTAAAAATAAAAAATTTAAGTTGGGATTTTATCATGAATTTTCATATTTGAATGAGAATTTGAAAAATAG
>NW_018205641.1:0-642 GCF_001263595.1 Phalaenopsis equestris | reverse complement strand
TTTTTTTTCTAAAATGATATATACCTTATTTATGAAAAAAAAATATTATGAATATAAATAAAAAAAAATTTAGTTATTACATTCATAATATATAAGATTTTTGTGATATGTAGGTAAAAAAACATTAAAAAATTGTAAATAAAAAATTAAAATTTTTTATATTTATTTTTCGCCTCAACTGAAAAAAGGAAAAGGTATTTATTACAGAAGATAAGAAAATAGAGCTTCAAAAATAGAAAATTGAGCAGGCGCCCATCTTCGCCCCTTTTACTCGTCCGTATCCTTCTCCTCAAGTAGCTCCGTATCCCCACCGAACCCTAGAAATACGCTCCAATCCTCGATCAGCCTTCTACGCTCTTCTTTCGATTGTCGTTCTCTCCTCGATTAAGCTTTTCAGAAGATGGGGGAAAAGAGGCGTTGGGGAAATTGGGATCAGTCGAGGAATGATGATGGAGGACGATGGCCATCGAAGTCACCGAAGCTTTGGGGAAAGCAGAATCATGCTGGTAAGCTTTAAATAGCTCCATTAATCAATTAATTCTGTCGTATGTGTTGAATCTTTGATACTGGGTTTTGGATTTGGATCTAGGGTTTTGTTTTGGCCGCATTATTTGTCTAATCATTAAGGCGAAGATCTATTGT
>NW_018205640.1:0-642 GCF_001263595.1 Phalaenopsis equestris | reverse complement strand
TGTATTAATGTATATATCGATGTATGTGGTTAGGGGAATTCCATTCAAAATCACTATATAATATGTGCATAAATCTCGTGAAAATTCAAGGGGTCCTCTTCGTTTATGAACACCAAAAGATTAGATCGAGATAATCGAAAGACTGAAATGTCAAGTGTTGTTTCCGTTAGTTGGAACAAAGAGCTGGCAGAATGGAAGCACAGCTTAAGAAATGAATAGAAGGCACATAATCTGAGGAATAGCCATTCATGACCAGTTCCCTTAGTTGATTCATGAATTCTTCACAAAGTTGGTCAAAGGGCACCCAGTGGAACACCTTTCTGATTCTCAAAGAAGCTCCCTACTCCATGGAGAGTTGCTCATCAAATTGTGGTGATGCACCCTCTGCTTGACTACCCAAGTTCACCCCAATGACAAAAAGGGCCTCTACTGAGGATTCCAATAAGATGGTCGACTGATGGCCTTTTGGCAAGTATTTCAGCTAATTGAATGACAAGATTAGGTCATTAAATGCCCCTCTGCAAGCAATTATAAATACGAAATAATGCCAATATTAGTTATGAATATAAGCATCTCAGAGTCGGTTATATATATGAAAATGTGTAATAATAACATGTAACGTCCCTATTAAAACATAGATAA
>NW_018205639.1:0-642 GCF_001263595.1 Phalaenopsis equestris | reverse complement strand
CCCACGTAGTGGAATTATGGCTTTGTTGTTGTTGTATGTAAGAAATTGAAGTTCGGACTTTAGATATGTAATGCATAAGGTGTGGTTTGCATGAAAAATTCAAGTTATGGGGTTAGATATGTAATACATAAGAATTGTGTGGATCGTACGTAAAAAATTACGTTTTGATGTACAATTTGTAATACATAAAAATTGAGTGGAATGCATGTAATGATTGAAGTTTAGAAATTAGATATGTAATATATATGAATTTAGTGAAATGTAGGCAAGAAATTGAAGTCTAGGTTGTAGATACTTAATGCATAAGAGTTGTGTGGGTTGTATGTAAAAAAATTGTAGTTTGGTGTAAGATATGTAATACATGAGAATTGAGTGGAATGGATATAAAAATTGAAGTTTTGAGTTAGATATGTAATACAAATGAATTGAGTGGAATGCATGTAAAAATTGAAGGTTCGATTGTAGATTTGTAATGCATAAAAATATTTCCTTTGTATGTAAAAATTGAAGTTTATTTGTTAGACATGTTTGTTGAACTTCCTTTTGTGAGCGTCCACCCGCTCATCTGCACATAGCCCCCATACCTAGGTTATGTTTACTTGGGCCTCATCAGGATAAGACCAAACCCCCAAGCCCTGGTTG
>NW_018205638.1:0-642 GCF_001263595.1 Phalaenopsis equestris | reverse complement strand
GAAAGAGATTTAAAACATTTCCTTTCATAAGTCAATGTACGAAGAGTAGAGAGCACTGGGTTTTGGAAGGCTCAGCGGTTACTCCATTTAGGACATACGTTCCATTTAAAAAGTTAGGCTAACTTATTCTTACAGAAAGACAAACTAAGATGAGTCTTATCAATAATGTAGAGACTCAAACCTTATCTAAAAAAGTGAGACTTATGGATTCCACTCTTGCAAGGAGCAAAAACCAACCCGAATCTCCTAGACTTATACCTCTTATAAAATTGGTTGAAACTTAATAAATCCTACACTTTAAAACCATGATGTTAGTCGTATGCCTGTTAAAAGTTGTAGACTACTATTATTTAGAATAGATTCATTAGGATTTATGACATAATGATAAGATCAAGTGTCCTAGGTAGACATATGCTCCTAACTCAATTAAATATTTTTAAATATTTAAAAAATTAACATTTATTATTATTGTAGTGTGAGGTCGGCTTGACTGAGCTAACTGAAAATGATTGACTTGATTAATAAAATATGATTGATCGATAAAAATCTTATTAATTATAATTTTTGTAAGTAAAATTTTCTATGAAGTGCAAGTTTTGAATGTGTTATTGATCCCGACTTTCTATATAGATAGAAGTAAAA
>NW_018205637.1:0-642 GCF_001263595.1 Phalaenopsis equestris | reverse complement strand
ATCTTCAAGAATATAGCTTTAGTTCTGAACTCACCCTTTTCTTCTCCTCCTCCCTCAAGTAAAAACATGAGCCTGTTTATAATTTTTGAGAGAGATATTTTAGTAAATTTAACTAAAATCTCAAAACATTTCATTCGACTTTTGGCCCACCTTTCTTCAGTGGATCATATAACATTATTTTAATATTTTGATGTCTTAATGACATTAAAATTAAATGATCATGGACTAGTTATTTTTCTTTATTCGAGTTGTTTGATTTGATTATGACCAAAAGTAATTTAAAGATTATTTAACCTCTAATTAATACACCAAATCTATCAACAATACTTCAAATGTTTACTCTAAATCTATTTTGACTCGAATTAGATCACTTCCAACATCATTGAGTTCGTCTTTGTCGAGGAGCTTAATTTTTTTTAAAATTGTTCATCTTAGTTCTAAATTATAATATTTCTTGCTGAATGTGCATTGAGATTTGTGCCCGTTGATTAAAATTCTTTGATGACATAATTTGAATAATATATTTCCTTCGATTCTCATACGTGTACATTATACAATTGTTCGCCATTTTTATCTAATTTTGATGATCATTAATTTTTTTTAGCTGAAAGATTTTATTATAGTAATGAAAAATAAAAAAAA
>NW_018205636.1:0-642 GCF_001263595.1 Phalaenopsis equestris | reverse complement strand
AGTGTGGCGACTCCATCAAAGTCATACATACTAGGAAATTTACCCTGAGCACTTAGATGTTGATTATGACACTTCTCGTTAGATTGTGTTCTAGGCTAGGAATAGGGTGCTAGTTAATATTTTTGACGCCTCTGAATATTTTTCTCTTCTGGTTTGATTGTTTTAGCCAAGCGCCACTTTTGTGCTTCTTGGTGCGTTGCATGTTTGATATACATAGTAGTATATTAAGTGGTTCTTCTGCAGGGAGTTGTGCATATACATTCACACACACATGTACCATTAAAGGAGAAGCACATGATGATTTTTACTAACATTTTGCTTGCAAGTGCTATTCAGCTCCCTCGATGAAAGGGAAGGCTAATTATGCGTTGCATGTTTGTTGGCTTTCCCACATATGTTTTTTTCATGCAGGTCGAGTTATTTTTTATTTTTTTCTATGTACTATTTAGAGCTCCTACGAGAGTTCTGTACTAGAAATAAGATATGGGCACAGGTCCCGATGTGTCAGGGGGGCAGAATCATGTGATGGAAACCTTGAGCTACTTGTTTGTGTCTCATACATTAATTCAAAATCTTATTTATATATAGTATTAGTACCAGGTGTGTACTTATATGGTGTCTAGCCATCTTTTTCTTTTTTTT
>NW_018205635.1:0-642 GCF_001263595.1 Phalaenopsis equestris | reverse complement strand
TGGCTTCAAGGTTTTCTCCCCAGATGTGCTGAAGGGGTTTCAATGTTATCCTTTCAAACTAATTTGTTGCTGTTTTTATATTGGTTGTTTGGAAAATTTTAAATTTCAAATCGGCAACTGATGCTATACTATTGATTGCTCAACAATTGAGTCAAAAGATTCATATTACAATTGCGAACATTTTATCTAGATTATAGAAGTTAAATTTAAATTGACTTTGATCCACTGCAGTGGTGGAACTAAGATGTGGCTAGGGGAGGCATTCGCCGCCCCCCACCTTTTACTAAAACATTTAATATATAATAAAATAAAAATTATCCTCATATTTATCTAATTATATATTTTGTTTATTAGTAATTTTATAATAGTTTTAAAATGTTTAAAAGGGATTGAAGGTTTAAAATTAAATATTCACCATCTCTTGATTTTTTATTTTGACACCATTTCACACAGATCCGACGCAAGACATATAATAACACAAGCTATCCGAATAAATAGTGACTAAACTAAGCTATTAGTAGCATGTAGTGATAACTGTTATTAAAATAATAATTTTCTTGCCTATTTAATCTGGTGAGCACAAGTTAGACATATAGCTCTTTCTAGTACAAACAATATTTCTAGTGAGCTCATCCGCAGGTA
>NW_018205634.1:0-642 GCF_001263595.1 Phalaenopsis equestris | reverse complement strand
TTTGATTGAGTTTTGTCAGCACAAAAGGATAAAGAATCACAGACGATAGTGCTCAGTAAGTTAAGAATCAAGCTGATCTTTTATTGTACCGGAACAAGAAATGCTAAGATATTCTTATCACTTGACAGAATCATGTACGAACGAGGCAGAATATGAAGTTTTAATAATTGGATTAGAATTGAAATTATTAATGAGAATAATGAATAATAATATTTAAAACCCGATAGGGATTATTCATCAAGTTGTTGTAAGATATAAAATTTTGAAGCGCAGACTTCAACAGTATTTTCTCTGTATGATATAGTTATTAGAGTAGATTCTTAATGCGAGGTGCATAATTCTGATAGGATAAAATGCTCTTGCAGATGCTTTAGCTAAGCTCGCCAAAGAATTCACATGTTCACAAGAAGATTCCATTGATATTTTAATACAGGGATGTCAAGTTCTTTCGCAGATTAATATGGACATTTGCATAAACTGGGATTTGCATAAACTGGGAAACAAAGAAACGATAGAAATAGTTAATGAAATTATAGAAGATTGGTGTCTGCCTTTCATAGAATATCTACAATTGGGAAAGTTATCGGATGATAAGTCAGTAGCTTATCAAATCAAGAAGAGAACGCTGACATATGCTTTAGT
>NW_018205633.1:0-642 GCF_001263595.1 Phalaenopsis equestris | reverse complement strand
TCTTTTTGAAATAGTCATTGTTTTGAATGACTTGGACTAGTTTAGACATCGATACATTCAACAATGTCGAATTCTGCATCTCTTGGTATACGTGTGGTCGCTCGTAGTACTGACTCCTCATTGCTTCGGTTGTTCCCTTGGTTGTCTCGAGACCGAGGGTTGTCATTCAGTCTCTTCTGTCTTTTCCCGTTGTCCCAATCCTTCCGCTTCTGTGCCTGGCGGTTGGATGACTCCGATTTGGTTCTTGAGGAGTCCATAAGGTCCTCTTTGGCGATGATGAGGTCATTGGCTAATTCCAAGACCTCGACGAAAGATATTGATTTGATAAGTTCAAGTCGTACTTGAATAGTTTGTTGTGGATTCCCTGCTTTAGGGCAGTTCGGGCGATGAGAGACTCTAGGTCTTTCACTTCCAATATTTCCTTTTGTAAGCGCGTGTTGTAAGCCCGAGGCTCTTATTCTCTCCCTGCTTGATCTGGGGAAGAGTCTCAGTTTCTTTCCTTGACTTCTGCACGTTGGTGAAGTGCGCCAAGAAGAGCTTTCTGAATTCGTAGAAAGATGGGATGATTCTATCCGGCTGGCGTTGAACCGCTGAAGCGTGACATCCTTTAGCGTGGTCAGGAAAAGTTGACACTTCATAGCA
>NW_018205632.1:0-642 GCF_001263595.1 Phalaenopsis equestris | reverse complement strand
CCTGATCTTCCCCAATGCCCATTAGGTTAAGGGATGTGACTGACTTCTTGAAGAGTTTACTTTCAACAAGTAAGTATTGGGTAGCCTTATATTTGAATTTCCTGCAATCGATGACTTCTTCACCGATGTCCCCCTTGCTTTGGAACTGGATGTATGAGTTCATTAAGCTCTTCTTCTCCTCCTAATGAATTTCTATTACTAGTAGTTCTTTGGTTAAGGTTTGACCAAGTCATCGAGGTTGCCCTTCTCATAGTTGAAGGCTTTGGTATAGAAGGTTGGAGACCTAATTTAGCTCTCTTCGGACATGTTTCATTCTGAAGTTGGAAAACTGGCCAACCTTTGTCTTCACCTTCCTGAAGAATTTCATCATAGTCTTGTCCTTGGTTTGAAATTCCTCATTGATCTAGTTTGCTATCAGCTATTAATCGACCATTACAATTATGTTGAGGACTCCTATCTTCAAGGCTAGGTGAAGTCCTATAATCAAAGGTTCATATTCAGCTTAGTTGTAAGTCAATGGAAAATTTACCTCGATTGAGTGATGGAAATTTCCCTTCCGGGGCTGCATAAGAAAAATCCAAGTATAACACCTAATGTGTCAGATGCCTCATCAGTGAACAAGGTCAAAGCTGATCTGTTGAT
>NW_018205631.1:0-642 GCF_001263595.1 Phalaenopsis equestris | reverse complement strand
CGTGAGAACGATCTTAGGCTCAATTCACTTTTCTACTAGAACGATATGAGTATTTGTGTGAACATGTATTGGCCAAATCAATTTATAAATCTTTAGTGGTGTACTTCATTCCTAATCCAAAATAATACCACAATATTTAATGTTCTTATTAATAATGGTTGAATTAGGTTATGCTAAGATGATATCTTTAGTGATGACCGACCTCTAATCACAATTTAAATTAATGATCCCCCTTAAGATGACTTGATAGACCCAACACAACTAAGGTTAGCTATGATGATTGGTAGTGATGGTCATGCAATGATACGAAGGCGATGTCATTAATAAAGTTGCTTCCTAAAATAAAAAATATTCTATTTTAAAGCACTCAATGCTATGAATTCAATGGAGGAGATGAAAAATATTTGTTTGTTGGATTATCTAAAATATTTTTAAGAAGTATTAAAGATAAAAGATTGAGATTACAAAGGAATGGAAAATAACAAGCCACATCCATGGTATCTAGATGTTCTTCACTTTGAAAGCTATCTAGTGTCATAAAAGTTTTATAAAGAAGGGTTCAATAGATGTGCAATTATTTAAGAAAAATGTAAAGATCGAATTGGAGGTTGTTTGGAAATGTTAATAATATGCTTTTTTTTT
>NW_018205630.1:0-642 GCF_001263595.1 Phalaenopsis equestris | reverse complement strand
AAAACATTAAATATAACATTTTAACCACCCAAACTCTAAATATAACATTTTAACCCTCGTAAACCTTCACTCAAAACATTCATGAATGGGTTTAGGAGAGTTATGTAAAAAATGGTTAAAATATTATATTTAATATTTTGAGTGGTTGTTATGTAACTTATGTTAAAACGCGATTTTTAAAAGGTCGAATACATACATCTTTTGATGCAGGCATATACCTAAAAATTATAGTTTTGTTATTACATATGGATATACATTTGAGTGGTGCCTATGTAAATCTTTAATTATAAAGGAAATACTTGTCATTTGATGATGGCGCACCATTGGAATGGATTGGATGGTGTGATGAGGTGCAGTTCTTATTCTTTCACTGTGGCTAAGGAGTACTAGCAGCTATTTGTTGTGTTTAGAAATGACTTAAATTGTGAAATTTATTTTAATGTACATGTAGTTTGCAGAATTTTTGGATTTTGCTTTTATATTCAGCTTCTTTTATATATATATTCAGGGAAATTTACATAGATACCATACAATTCTCTTGGATTTACATATCTGACATATGAAGTCTGATATTTCCATGTCTTGATGCTATAGACTTACGCATAAAAGGTTGCACTTGATATTTTAAAAGTTAATATAAGT
>NW_018205629.1:0-642 GCF_001263595.1 Phalaenopsis equestris | reverse complement strand
GTTTAGAGAAAAACTACAGGAATCTTTAAAGAAAACCACTGCCATAAGTTAAAGCATTTGATTTATAAAATAGGAGAGTTACTTAAGGACAAGCAACAATGAAGTTTGGGGGAATTGATAAGACTAAAAATGTACTACTTTTTATATACATTTTATTCTCATTTTTAATGTTATTGCACTTTAATGAATGGTATTTTGCAAGTTTTTAGTTTCAAGAATAAGAGATGGTGTTTCGGAGAAATAGAAGCAAAAATTGAGCAAAACGGAGTCAAATGGAGCGAAGGAGCATAAAGAGAACTGACACCTAAGGGACGGCTTCTAGTGCATAAGCGCCAGTCGCTATACGTGGAATTAGAGAGCCTGACAGCATGCTGACAGACAATTATTTCAACCTTCTAGAAGATTGGTGCCTAGGCACCAAAGCTGATTTTTTTAAAAAATATAGAGTATTTGGAGGAATTTTGAAGGGAAATATGAAGCGACTCTTGGGGAATTTTGAGGGATATATTAAATAGACTTTTCAACACTCTGGAATTTTCCAGAAAGGCCGAGAGGTCATATATAGGAGTAGGAAACGTAGATTTCTATGTTCTGTGGAGAGATTAGAGAGGGGATTTTGAGAGATATCTGTAAGGGATTGTA
>NW_018205628.1:0-642 GCF_001263595.1 Phalaenopsis equestris | reverse complement strand
CTTGTGGTGTGGGTTGACTGGTTGTGTTGGTGGTTGTGGGTTGGGGTGATGGTGGTTGGTTGTGGGTTGGGGTTGAGGTAGTTGGGTTGACTCTAGCTTGAGCTATGGTGCATGTGGTTGTGTTATGGTTATGTGGTTGTTTAGGGTTGATTGTGGGTTGGGATGATGGCTCTGGGTTGTGATGGTTGGTTGAGCTATATTAGTTGCGTGATTGTGTTGTGGTGACTAATTATTGTGATGTGGTTCTTTCAAATATTAATGTTTGGTTTTTTATGTATTTGTGATGCAATGGTTAAGACTAAAGATGTCAGTTCATTAGCCTTGTGGGATAAGGAAGCCAAACTCATATTCTGTGGCATTTGTCTTAAGGAGATTGAGCTGAAAAATAAACCTATCACCTATTTTAACGAAGAAGCGTGGTAATATATTATGAAGAAGTTCAAGGAAATCATAAATAGAGAGTACAATAGGTTGCAACTTAAGAACATGTGGGACCAATTGAAGAATAGCTGTAAATTACGGAAGTAATTAAAATGGAAATCCACATGCTTAGGTTGGGATTCAATCAAACGGACTATTTATACTTCAAATGAATGGCCGACTGAGAAATTGGAGGTAACAATTTTCATTACTTTATTTTCA
>NW_018205627.1:0-642 GCF_001263595.1 Phalaenopsis equestris | reverse complement strand
CATGCCATAAAATATATTTAAGGATAAAAAAAAGATTTAGAAAACACAAGAAAAAAAGAAAAATTATAATTATCAATACAAAGATCAAATATATGTTATTCAATATTAATTATGTAATATTGATGCTTATTAGTTAACATTATAAACTGGCAAAATAATAAATTGATGTTACCTCACTATAGTTTGGATCAATTTTATAGCAAACAAGAGCATGTTAAAATGAAAGCTCCCATAAATAAAATGAAAAAAAAAAAGCTCTAAGAGTATTATGTCATTAATATATATTTAAGGAAAGTAAAACTATATTTGTAAAATAAAATTAAGACAAATTATGTTGTTTGAATTAGAGCCTTGATAGTAAACTATTATTATAAACTAAATTCTATTGTTATTTAACGAATAAGATATATTGGATATATGTAGTAAAACTTTAAAAAATTGAAATACTATATATTAAAAACAATTGAGCATAAATTAATGTCATATGAAGTTGTATAATATTGAAAGGAAAGAAAATATATTTATTAATAGATAAAATAAAAATTAAAAGATTAAATAAAAATTAAGAACATAATTAACATAAATGATATTTATTCAGAATGACTTAAATAAAATATATTTAACATTTCAAGCAAAAAAAAA
>NW_018205626.1:0-642 GCF_001263595.1 Phalaenopsis equestris | reverse complement strand
GGATTCAACTGTTCTTCCGACTCTCCCCCACTGATCTCACTATTACGGTCAACGTTGATCTCACCAATGGTTCTTTTCTCAATAGCCTTGAGCTGTTGTAGCACTTAACAGAGTATTCACAATATGTCACTCATGATAAAGTCCTAGTTAGGTGTCAACATTTCTTCTCGACGACATAGTTAGGGTTTAGGATTGGATGGGTGGATGGAGGTGCAGGTCGGAGAAAGAAAAAATTTCTTTTTTTGGGGAGCGGGTTGGAGATAGGTTTGAGCATGAAGGATACTAGAAACCCTAGAATAGGATTAGGGTTAGGCTAACTTTGATATCAAATGATACCAGAGTTAAACCCAAACCACAATAAAGAAATCAAATATTATTACGGAAAGAAAATAATACAATCAGAGATACTTGGAACAAAGTAATAAATAAAAACTCAACACGAGCTCAATTAGGATTGAGGCCAAAAGGTGTGTTGCTGCGGTTTAAGGAGAAATAGTAACTAAAGAAGGTTGGGTGTTGGACGATGACAAGGCCTTGGAGCGGGGGAGGCAATAGGAAGGTTGTGGTAGTAAGTGGGAGGTGGCTGGAAGGGGCGACAACAAGTTAGAGGTGGTTGGAAGAGGGAGGCGCAGGTTGGAGGCG
>NW_018205625.1:0-642 GCF_001263595.1 Phalaenopsis equestris | reverse complement strand
AAGGGAAGGGCGAGGGGCGGGTAATCAGAAATGGAAAGTGGGAAGGACAAAGACAAGGCGTTCCATGCAAGAGATATTTTCTTCAATATAGAGTTAGGAAAGAGCTTGGAAACGTGCAAAACTTGAGAAAGAGGCCTTACATAACTTAGATGATTTAGATGATGGAAGAGGGCATTAATATTATGGGGAGGAGGTGATATCATGGAGAAGAGCATGATGGACTACAAAGCCAAGGGGGAAAAAATATTGTGACCAAGGAAGAAGAAGATGGAGCATGCACAATGGAAGATGGATGAGCCACTGCATTAAAGAAAAGGGACATCACAAAACCCAAGCAAAGGTACAATAAACAAAATCCTAAATACGAGCCAACAAGTTTGTTTGAGTGCCAATGCTCAAGTTTGTTTGAGGAATATCTAATCAAGCAAAGCATGGATTTCTTCGTACAGAAACTTATGCGTTTGCCGAAAATCATTACATTTTCACAGATTTTTTCCCTAACAATCCTCAAATCTCAACAAGATGTCCATACTAAGTAATGATATTACATAACGGCTCCACGGCTAAGAAAGGCACTCGTAATAAAGAACTAAAATGAAACTTTTATTTCTTACAGAAAAATATACTTGACGAGGCCTCCCA
>NW_018205624.1:0-642 GCF_001263595.1 Phalaenopsis equestris | reverse complement strand
GCTTTCACCGTCCCGTCGACAATTTGTGAGATTCCTGCTCGATTTCGAGAGAGGCAAGTGTTGGGCCCCTTCGCTGATGATGATCCGTGGGAGCTCCAACTATTCCCGCCCAGCCGAAAGCAATTTGAGGATTGATCCGTGGGAGCTTAACCATTTCAGCTGACTGTCCCGAGCTCTCGCCTATAAATTGGCTCCCTGGCTTTCGCTTACACGGGCACACATTTCCTCTTATTTTTCCTTCCTCCTTTCCCTCTAATGAGTTCCCTATTAGCTTCCCCTCCTTCCAGTGCTTCATGTTCTTTTTTTATTTTATTTACTTTCTTTCATTTATATTATTTTTATTTTTTTTATGAAAAATAGTTGAATAAATAAATAGGTTAAGCTCAGGTTTGGGCTAGACTTAGGTTGGCCCAAACCCAACCGAGCCCAAATCCAATCTAGCCCAAGTCCAACCAAACCTGAGTCGAAACCAAGTCTAAACTAACCCAAGTGCAATCCAAGTCTAACTCAGGTCCAACCCAGGTCCAACCAAGTCTAACCCAAATCCAACCCATGTCCAACCTAAGTCCAACCCAAGCTAGGTGCAACCCAAGTGCATCTTGTGTCCACAATGAGTCCAGCCCAAGACCAACCTAAGTCCAA
>NW_018205623.1:0-642 GCF_001263595.1 Phalaenopsis equestris | reverse complement strand
AATGTTGTAGATGTTAGTTGTCGCATCAGCTTATCATGGAAAACGTAGTTGTAATTCATGATAGTAATTGTCATGTGAGTCGTAGATTGTTGCATCAGAAGCATCAATTGGCCACGGAGGTCGTAGTGGGGAGCTGTTAGAACTGTGAGCTACGCAGGCCAAAGTCGGTAACATAAGTTATTTTGGGTTGTGATAACATTCGTAGGCTATAGAGGCCAAAGTTTGGAGTTGCACAAGCTGTGATAACTTATGTGGCAAAAGAGATTGGAGTTGGGAGATGCATGAATTGTGAACTATGTAGGTCATAATTGATCACATAAGTCATAGTGGTAAGCTACAATAAAATCCAGATGTCATAGAGGCCAAAGTTGGTAGTTGCATGGGCTATGATGATGTCCATAGACCACAGAGATCGGAGTTATGAGTTGCCAGAGTTGTGATAATGTTTGTAGGTCTTAGAGGTTAGAGTTGGAAGTCCATGAGTTGTGGACCACGTAGACATATTTGGCATGTAAGCCATATTGGAAAGCTACAATAACTTTCGTAGTCGTAATGGGCAGAGTTGGGAGCCGCATGAACTATTATAATATTCGTAGGTCATAAAGGTCAAAGTTGGGAGCTGTACGAGTTGTGATAACATCC
>NW_018205622.1:0-642 GCF_001263595.1 Phalaenopsis equestris | reverse complement strand
AAAAAAAAGGCATAAAAGTCTAAATTTTATATTAATGCCATTTAAAAAATACTCAAATAAGCTCAAAAATAACAAATGAAACTTATACTTCTTGCTCTTTAATTTAACCAACTTATAAATCTTTTTCATGAACATGAGTATGTCTACATGCACAACAAATAAACCTCACATATTTTCAACTATGTTTTAATTAGCTAGATATACCCCATCAATAAAAATATTGAAATGATTCATCATTAAGAATCACATGATTAGCTTATGTTAATTATGAACCCCATATCTATATATATATCTATTAAATCCAATATAAGTGCTTAGACAGCATCTCACACCGCCAACACTAGCTTTCAAATTTGATCACCTCAACTTCTTTCTATCCCTTTGAACAAAGCGTTACACTTTGCATGCATATCCACATCTCATGCCTGTGCATGATTTACATGTCATTGTCGTCAGCTTCATTATGATTTTTATTTATAACCCATTCATCTATCCGTTAATTGCCCATCGAACGGTCCACGATTGACTATAAATTAGGTTTTCTTCATGTTCTCAGGAGCGTGCACATGGAACCATGTGCTTCAGTTCCACATGGTCGGCATGTGCAAACAGTTTTGGTTAACATGGGAATGTCAAGATATT
>NW_018205621.1:0-642 GCF_001263595.1 Phalaenopsis equestris | reverse complement strand
AGGTATTGGCAAAACAATATGAACAATGTGAAGTTAAACAAATCTGCACATAAAGAATCAGTTCGTGATTTAAGGTGCATATCTGTTATTTTTTACTTGTGTATATGTTTTTAAGGTACTTATGACCAATTATAGTTATTTTGTTTTTCAATCTGCAGTTTTTCTAGAACAGATTTAAAGTTCTGTTCCTGCTCGGATGATACTACTGTGAAGGTTTGGGACTTTGCTAGGTGTCAGGAAGAGAGATCACTAACCGGTAATGATTAAAGTTCACTCTTGGATAACAAATTTTGTTTTGGTTGTTGACTTTTTTGAAACTGCTCAAGTCAATGCTTTTTATCACCATGTCCAAAAAGTTGTCATCATTATTATCGACCATATCTTTTATGTTGCTAGCTTTTATTGATTCTTTTACTAAATATTTTTGTTGAAGATGCTGTTGGATTTGTTTTGAGTTGACCTTAAACTTTTGAGATTAAGTTCGTTATCTTATTTGCAATTTACTTATCTTCAATCAGTACCCTCACAATTTAAAGTCTCAATTTTCTTGCAATGTTGAGTTTGTTTGATGGTTCTTAGATGTTAAAATAAGAAACATGCTATACTCTCTCAAAAAAGTATATATATAGACACACACACACA
>NW_018205620.1:0-642 GCF_001263595.1 Phalaenopsis equestris | reverse complement strand
CAACTTCATAATTTACGAGGACATGTTGTTGTATTTTGTTCTTTATGCAGATGTTGGAAAACCCGACCCAAAGAGAGTTTTATATGATGATGACCCCTGATCGTAGGGTTAATTATTTATGTTATTTTCATGAAGATGGGGATGCTTAAATTTGATTTATTTTTAGTTGGACAATTTATATTTGTTTTTCATTGGGACATTGTCTGTACTGCTTTGGATATTTGATTTTTCATAAGTACACTGTCAACAATGTTTTGGATATTTGTTTTTCATCGTACAGTTTGTTCTTTGCTTTTCCAAGTTTATTTATGATTCTGGTTTGTTTAAAGAATGTTCTAATAGTAGCTAATTCAGTGATTCTTATATGTGTTAGCTGCATAGACAATGATTAACATTGATGCAAGTAGAGAAATATGCGGAAGAAGAATCGCAACTGCAGTGTGTTTGATGTATGAGTACTATAGCTCATACATAGCTTGCTCTCCATGTATGAAATCTTATATATTAGTGATATGTGGGTTGGGGAGTTGCTTGTAGGGCACCAAATAAAATTCACAGTATGTTCAGTATGATACAACCCACATTCATCAATCTCTTTGAAGAACTACACAGGAATCATGAACTTCATGACTCCTCCAGGAT
>NW_018205619.1:0-642 GCF_001263595.1 Phalaenopsis equestris | reverse complement strand
CATTTTATACCTTCATAGAAAGTCGAAAATCAATAGTCACTTAAGCCACGTCATTCCTATAGTGGTTGATTTCAAAACATTTCCAACTGAAATCCAACTTCTACTTTAGCCCAAGAGAGCTTATTCCAAGCCTAATCCATGCTTGAATCATCCATAGAAAGCTACTCCACACAAGTCCACATGACATCCATTGAGTGGAAGCCCACCAATGTTGATAAAGCTACATGGCACTCCCTCATTAGTTGTCAAGAATTGAATCACCATGTCACTAATCCATGGCTAACCCAAATGGAACAAAAAGAGAGCTAGCCCTACCCATTCCAAAACATATAAATAGGGCTTAATTTTCAGCCAAGAGAGGCATGCCTCATTTTTCTAGTGAAACTCTAGCTATTTGACTTTTAAACTTTCCTTGGCTCTCTAGAACTATTTCCCTCCCATTCCTACACCTCCTGTATAGACTAAACTGCCATTTACTCAATTAAAGAGCCTTGGCCTAAACTTCACTTCCTCAAATCTTATTAATTTCTATCAAATTTCAAATTCAAGTGCTCTATCACTTCTTGAAGCTAAAGAATACTTTACCAACCATTTTCCTTGAAAACCAAGCTCACTCAGTCAGAATTTGAACTAAGCGGTGTT
>NW_018205618.1:0-641 GCF_001263595.1 Phalaenopsis equestris | reverse complement strand
GATATATATATTCTGGGGCGATAATGGGGGAACCGATCAGGTGAAGCCAAATTAATACGCATTATTGCAGTGCAGAGGTACAAGCGGGCCAGGTTTCTGAAGCATTAAATAACCTTTGCAAGGAGAAATCCCTTATTATTCATGCACAAGGTTTCCCATGTAGGAAGGATTGCCGGTCGGCAAACTTTATTCATTTTTCTCCTTGTGTTGAAAATAATGGGTGTCGTAATCTAACTTTAACGTAGATGACATAGCCCTTCTTTTTAGATCGGGGGCCAAAGCCCCCAGAATCTTGTACTGGGCCCTCTAAATTGTCTATGGCCGAGCCCTGACTTGAAAGATTAGCTAGCTACTTGAATGAATCCGACAGTCTAAGGGCCGGCTTTTCACCGCCATGCGTTTCACATATAATTTGGTCGATTTATGTGTACATAGATACGAGTGGCCGGGCGGGCTCACCATCAGCCCATGGGATATGGGCGGGATTGGCTATAAAAAATAAATATTTGGTGGGATATCTGGGCCCAAGCCCGCATTAACTGATTCAAAAGCCGCAACAGTCTAACCTGGCCGGCTCACATATTTGGGGGCTTTATATATGCATACCATATAATTCTTGTTTGTTTAGTGTTTACATATCT
>NW_018205617.1:0-641 GCF_001263595.1 Phalaenopsis equestris | reverse complement strand
GAAGATGAATTGAAGAAAAATTGAGGTTAGATGGTACAGTTTGACTTTGTAATAAAAAATAAAATTGAAATGGTTATAATAATTTTACTCGTTGCATGGCTATGATCAACAATTATTCATTACATGTAATAAGATTGGCTCTATTAATGCCATCACAACAAATTAGAAGTAAAAGCATAGTGTAAGAACGATACATTAATAATCCAAGTTAAGAAAAAGAGAAATGCTCAAAACGCTTATTAGACAATTTGCAAAGAGTCGTTTTAATCCCATACAATTTAAAGCTCTAATTTAGTCCCCCCACTCCTTAAATGTGTTCCAAAATAATCCCAAAATTAAAATCGTTGTTTAGTTTGACTGAAATTTTGCCCAAAGTTCATGAATGAGGTAGGAAATAAAGGTATTTTTAGAAAATTTTGTTTTTATACATTTTGATTTGTGTGCAACACCTTCATTTTCTAACCTCATTTGTAAATTCTGCATGAAATTTTTATCAAATTATACAAATACTAAAACTGTAGAACTATATTGGATCAGCATTCAAGGGGTTAGCGGATGAAATTGAATACTTTAAATAGTCTGTGACTGAAATGACCCACACAAATAGTCTAAAACAACTTGAACTTTTTCACGAAAAAAAA
>NW_018205616.1:0-641 GCF_001263595.1 Phalaenopsis equestris | reverse complement strand
TTTGATGATCTCATCCATAATGAAGTTGAATGTTATGTGGTTGATGTGGTCATTAAGAGTAAGTTGAAGGATGATTATTTGTACGATTTGATAAATATTTTTTAGCAGCTACGACTGCTCAACCTCAAGATGAATCCCTTAAAGTGTGCTTTCGTTGTTACCTCTAGGAAATTCTTAGGGTTTAGTATCCATCACCATGGAAATGAAATTGATCTGGAGAATTTTAAAGCCATCATAGAAATGGCAAACCCTAAGAAATTGATGCAATTGCAATCATTTCAAGTGAAATTGGCATATCCTAGATGCTTTATTTTTAATTTGTCAGGTAGATTTTAGCCTTTTTCTGTACTAGTCAAGAAGAATGACAAGTTTTATTGGGATGAAAAGTGTCAACATTCCTTCAAGAGTTTCAAGAAGTATATGATGACACCTCTTGTCTTAGCAACCCTTATTTTAGGTAGACTATTAATACTTTATTATGTGGCTTTAGACAATTCCATTGAAGCCCAGCTAGCTCAGGTTATTAACGAGGGTAAAGAAAATGCTTTCTACTACATGAGTTGTCATCTAATTATGATGGAAGTAAAGTATCTTCCTATTGAGAAGCATTGTTAGGCTTTGATCTTTGCAGCCCAGAAGAA
>NW_018205615.1:0-641 GCF_001263595.1 Phalaenopsis equestris | reverse complement strand
TTTGTGGTGTTGTGCTCGATTATTTAAACTATTAATTATATATGATCAGTTCGGTTTTGTATTTTCAAAATTAAAATGTTAATTTTAAAAAATAATATGTATTATATTAAATGAAAATATCTTCTTGCCAATTTGGCAACCGAAAACTGATTATTTAGACTTTGTACAATAGTTTTATTGGATCCCTTATATCTATAATTGATGTTGCTAGTGGTGATTCACTCATGTTAAAGCCATGTGATGAGGCTTATTCTCTGATTTATGAGATGGCTACTAACAATTTTCAATAGCATGTTGAAAGAGTAAACCCTAAAAAAGTAGTTAGTGTACATGACACATATGTGCTTCCAATTCTAACTTCTCAGGTAGTAGCCATATCTAGGAAGCTAGATCAATATAGAATCAATAAACATCAAATATGCCTTGTAATTAAGGAAAATTCATTTAGACAAATGGTTGATTCTAGTTCTTCACCATTAGAATCGTTAAATATAGTTAACAACAGACCTAACAACTCATATTCAAATTTCTATAATCTAGGTTGGAAGAACCATCCTAATGTTAACTGGAATAATAATTTTGGTGGGGGAAACCAACAGTGAGGAAATAGTCAGGAAAATCCCTTAGAAAATTGGAATACC
>NW_018205614.1:0-641 GCF_001263595.1 Phalaenopsis equestris | reverse complement strand
TTTTTTGGTCGACCCTTGCATATAAATCACCTTTTAGTATTGTTGGTATTATTTCTGCTATGTGAATGGCGTTGGCTCTCAGGTTGGCCCCGCCCGATTTGCTCTCTGCTAAAGTCTTGGCCTTTCATCGAGTGTAAGGTTTAGGGGCTACAAACTCCTTGAGCTTTTCGGCCTAGATTAGCTTATTAACCAGGCTACAGAATTACCTGCATTTCTTAGTGTCATGTTCGTTCTCTCAATGATACTTACAGCATTTGTTAGATTTTCAGAGGGAAGCTCTAGTTTACATTTAAGTCACCTTTTGAAAATACTCTATCTATTGCATCTATAAGTTCTGAAATAGATACTCGAAGTAGTGTAAACCTGGACATCGCCCGGTCTGCTGCAGATTGGTCATTCGACCAGCTACGTCTATGTCTATCTCTTTCGTCTTCTTTATCCCTTCAAGAGGAGTGACTGATCTCACCTTTCAAATGGGGGCCATCTTTCTCCCTCTAACTGTCATCCTTCAAGCTATTCACCCGATAATTGATCTGATTCTCACCTTTGGAAATCAACTAGTTCATATACTCGACTACAATATGATTGTTGGCTCACTTTAGGAGTTCAACCAATGTTCAGGTGTCCTTAGACCCAAAAAA
>NW_018205613.1:0-641 GCF_001263595.1 Phalaenopsis equestris | reverse complement strand
ATAATCCTATTTCTTGGTCTTCGAAGCAATCTGCATTCACTATTTAAGCATTAACTTATACGTCTACTTTAATGAGCTGCAGTATTCTCGACAACAATCACATTTTATAGAGTGCAAAGAAATAAAATTATGTTGCTTATTTATCCATTGAAACGTAATCCATGACAATCACTGCAGTTGCTATTGAGGTTATCTAGCTCCATCGTTTACTTGATGATTTTGGCATTCCCATCAACTATTCTACTAATCTCTGCAATGACATCTTAACCATTGCCCTAAAAAAAAATCGTATGTTTCATGCCTACACCAAGCATATCCAAGTCGATCACCACTTCATTTGTGACTGCATAAGGCCAAAACACTGATTCATCATATTAACTCTCAGGATCAACTGATTGAACTCTTCACAAAGTTACAATCATTTGCTAGATTGTAATTGATAAAATCCACTTGACAATCTAAGCAGGATTGGCCTCTTACGGTGCGGTAAAAGCAACATAAAACTAGCATCATCACTTCCCATAATACTCAACCTCCTCATGCCATCAATCAACAGTCATTCACCCATAATTATTGAATATTCCATCGTCTGGCTACGTATACCTAAAGCACTGTATTAGGCAATATTCACTTTTTTCAAT
>NW_018205612.1:0-641 GCF_001263595.1 Phalaenopsis equestris | reverse complement strand
TTACATATCTAAGGCCTAAACTTTAATTTTTACATACAGGCCATTCTTTCTATGCATCGAAAAGGTGCATTTCATTTTTTTGAAAGTTAAATTGGTGCTATTTGAACGATTTGGGTGGTATAAATGTAAAAAAGAAAGTCTAGGGGTTAGATATGTAAATATATAGGACTTGGGTGGTATGTGAATGGTCATCATCTCATTTCAGTTGTTCTTGATTGTTTCGGACATGTTATTTATGGTATTTAGGGATGTACTTGAGAGAGTGGATTATGGGAGCACTATTAGTGTTATGTATTTTTATTCAAATCTTGTACTTATCCTAGTAAAAAATTGTTGATATGATTAAAATATGTATATACCAAGGACTAAAGTGCAAAAGTTACATCATCTACTCGCGTTCTTATCATAGATTGAATATCTACAAAATATTGAATTTAATGAATCTTCATGATTAGGTAAGCTTGATAGCAAAACCTAGTCTTGAGGGAAACTAAGGCACCTTCTAGGTGGTAAATACCTAGAATTTGAGCAAAATGTAGGCATCCTAAAGCAGTGTTTGGTAGCATGCTATTAACATGATTCACTCATGGATTTAACTTCAAATCCAACCAGACACCAAATAAATGAAAATTAAATCCAAC
>NW_018205611.1:0-641 GCF_001263595.1 Phalaenopsis equestris | reverse complement strand
GTTATCGAGAGTGTAAAACAGTATGACTGACAAAGGTATAGGCCTTATTTGAGAAGGCAGTAAAATTCTGCTTCGCTACAGTGAAAGCCAACGCATGGATTTGGTTTCATTTGGTAAAGCAACATCTCTTGTAATTGTTTCAACAGAACAATAAATTTTCACCGTTTTAGATCACAAATGGAAAATCTCAGTTCCACGGACATGACATTTAAAGGAGCTTTGCAGAACAGCGAGGCTCCTTCAAACAAGCCCATGGTACAAAGAAAACACATCCAAGGGAAGGCTTGTGATGATCCTCTCTTACAATAACCATAATGGAATCAATTTCCTACAGTCCAGCAACGAAGTGCTCTACATTACAAGAAAACAGAAAATAAAACATAATCTCATTAAAAAAAGAAAAAAGAAAAACAAAGAAGCTCATATGTTGTTAGACAACACTAGTCACTGATTGCTCCTAACTTCTCAAGAATTATTTTGCCCTGTTTTGCATCTGAAAAGCATGTTAAGAAATTACAATGATGAAACAAATTATGAATAAAGAAGCATGTTTAGATCCTTTTTGCATTTAAGGTCCGTTTTTGGAAAGTACAGCTCCATAATTATTGTAAAAATAACCGGAACGAAGTTGTAGAAAAAAA
>NW_018205610.1:0-641 GCF_001263595.1 Phalaenopsis equestris | reverse complement strand
CTAAAACACAATAAAAGATCCAATTTGAAAATATACGAAATTAAAATATAAGTCTAGCACTCTTTATCATATATGTATTTATAATGGTAAGAAGAAAAATGGAGGTATATCTTCAGGCAATGAATATCTTATTAATCCTTCCAATTCATCTAAAAATATTAATAACCCTAAAATGTACATTCGAATATAAAAGATGGATTCTTGGCTTACCAAGGAGTAAAAAATTCCAAATAGAATTTATATATGAAATACAATAAAAAGTTTGATATAAACGGATAAATAAATATTCAGCAACCCTTGTACAATGATAAAAAAACACTTGAATGAAGTTCTGGATTAAAAAGTATAAATATATCTAAACTAAAAATTCAATACATCATTTTCGATTTAAAAAACCTGAATAAGAATTTAAATTATGAAAAGAAAAGAGAAAAATGTGAATAAAAATACTAGGGTTTAGAGACCTAAACCCTAACAGAACTATACAATACATTTCTAGGTAGTTTTATCAACAAAAAAAAAATCTATTTCAATACAGTGAAGTTAAGAAAATTTGATATTGAGGCAATTGCAAGATTAGGTCCAAGGACAAAACCAGCCTCTTTTTTGAAAGAGAGAGGGGGGTTGGTGGGTTGTTCCCT
>NW_018205609.1:0-641 GCF_001263595.1 Phalaenopsis equestris | reverse complement strand
TTTGTGTGTGAAAAAACATAGTTATAAAATGAGCTTTATAACATTTAATGAATCCACCACTCTATCTTTACTTAATAAATCCACTTGCATGAAGAATGAGAACAACATCTAGAAGGAAACCAGCACCCTTTTTTCTCGTCCTAACAAGAGTGATCTCCCCTATCATAGCATCTTGTTAGACACTAGTGTCTTTAGATCTCATCAAATTGGGCTTCTGTTTATTAATAGTGGCTGCAATATAACAATAGGCATTGGAGAACTAATCCCAATAACCATACTAGTTAATAAGTTCTTTCTTAGAAATTGCTTATGTCTAATGTTCATGATCATTGATTACAGATCAAAGGAGAAATGAGTTGCTGTCAAAGAATTAGATCACTTGATCAAGAGCCTTCAATACTAACTTATCCAAAAATTTAATTCATCCTAAATTTCTCCCAAAACATATTAAATTTGACTTTTCTCCATATCTTCTATATAATATGTATTTTATTTGATCCTGAATTTTCTATATTTGCTCTACATAATAAGATGCATAATCAATTTGAAATTAATCAAACTAAAAAATATAAGATGTTTTAAGTTCATGCTCCTATTCTCCCCCATTCTTTGTTCATTTTTACAAATTTCACTTTGTTTAA
>NW_018205608.1:0-641 GCF_001263595.1 Phalaenopsis equestris | reverse complement strand
ATATCCACAATCATGAATATGGCTAATAGAAGTTGTTGACATTAATTTGGTTGCTTGCCATCGCTTAGAAGATATATGAATGTCGTAAACACTAACATCAACACATGATATTGACAACAAGACTAATACCCACCATTGAAGTCATTATTTATATATGTTATTTCCAATAATATTAATGCCTATAGTTCCTAACAATTCTTATAAACATAGTTGATTTCAACTTCAATGCATGCTTTTGTTGATAAAACCAATGCTTGTTGTGACATTAAGCCATGATATTTGTCACAGTGCTGGTAAAGTTATCATGCACTATTATCATCAATACTAGTGTCTGACAACAACATAAATATGGATGCCTGATGTTGACAATAAGATTCATGCTTGTATTTTTAGTATCTAGTCTCTCTTCCACAAGAAGGAGAACCAATTAGAACAACAACAATTTTTTGAAGCAATTATAATACTTCAAACCTCTAATTTTATCTTGGAAACCATCTTATACTTCACATATCTACTAAATTATACTAATCTGTAACTTTTTACGTATATTAATAGAATCATTTCAATTGGTCCATTCTTTCTTGCTTTTTCCCATCTTTGAGTTTTCACAAAAAAAGATATCACGTCTCTATGAGTCACTC
>NW_018205607.1:0-641 GCF_001263595.1 Phalaenopsis equestris | reverse complement strand
ATGTTTGTGTTATTATTTTCCTATTATCAAGAGTCATTGTAGGTAACCCTATTGAATTTCAGTAATAATATTTACATTTCGATTGAGGTTTGGGTTAACTCGATATCAAAACCTCCATGATATTCTTTTATCACACAAATCTCTCAAGAAACTTCTCAATTTTAACTATTCATACTTAACTACGATTTATATCCTCTTTTTTATCTCTATTCTTCTATATACTAGATCGAATAAACTTACATCTATAAAATTGAATCTTCTAAACTTCTCCTTCATTGTTCTAATTCTCAGTTATTTCAATGAATGTTTCACAACTTAGAACTAAATCATTTGCAAAATTCAAACACTAAAGCACCCGCTTTGAATAACATTTATAAGCATATCAATAATCAATATAAAAAGATTTTTGACTAAATGACATTCCTTAAAGTAAACCTATGATAATTGAAATTAGAGGAATCTTGATCGTCTTTGTTCCTAAATATTATACGAAGATACTTCCTCTCCAATCATTTAACATTCAAATAGTCCATAAATTTATATTAAATCACTACAACATCTCATATAACTCATTCGGTATCTCGTATGGATCTAAAGTTTTATCTTAAATATTTTTAGGCTAACCCTGCTTCAATTTTTTG
>NW_018205606.1:0-641 GCF_001263595.1 Phalaenopsis equestris | reverse complement strand
GTAACAAAATTGAACCTTGGTTGGATTTAGGCATAAGAGTGAAATTGGAGCTTGTAGAAAGTGCCATAAAGCACTTATAGGATATCGAACACCTCCTATCATTGTTGTCGATCTAAGTTAAAGACTTTAGCTCCCGAGTAATTTTTTGCGGCATAACCACGGCCTTAAAATAAAAGGCCCGAGTTAACAAGAGTCCGATGCAGGACCGCATGAGAGTTTTAAGGAATTGTTTGGTTGGGTATTTTTTAAATATATGCATTTTAATAGTGTTGGGACTAATTGAAGCGCATGTGTTTTAGAAAAATGATTATTATTTGGGTGAATGTAAATTGAATGCATTAAAATGTTCGGACGTGGATGAGGGTTGATGCAAAGCGGCAGCAACGAGCAATGGTACGCGGTAGCCTTGGCGGCTGGTGTGGCTCCGAGATGATGACATGTTGGAATAACCGACAAGTGCATTGCTTGATTTGAAATATAATGATTTGGGCAATTCCCAAATGTACAATAAATTGATATTTCGTAGTATTTCAAATCTCCCAAAATTTTATTTTATTTTGTTTTGGTATCAAGCCAACCAAACTGCACTGAAGTTTTATGTCCAAACAGCACTTAAGCTCTGTGACCCTTTATATAATTGG
>NW_018205605.1:0-641 GCF_001263595.1 Phalaenopsis equestris | reverse complement strand
CTGTCAAGCCACAGAAAAAGGAAAACCTTCAAAGAATTTCCTAACAATCTCTATCTTAGGATGCCCAAGTTGGAACTTTCCAATCAAGATGAACTTGCAATCATCCGCCAAAAAGTTAATATCCTCCTTTTAATAGAATATTGTAAGTTTACCATTGTTTATAGATAGAGGATAAATTATATGGAAATCTTCTTTATTGAGCACCGCATCATGGAAATTTTGAGGGAACATAAGTGATCCACATTTAGAATAGTCTCTTGACCTCTTCCCGCTACACTCGCATAAGTAGCTTTGGTCAATTGAGCATTTATTACCACATCAATAGGAACATGGCCCTCCAAAGAAAATAGTTAGAAAGTTCAACCATAGGATAAAAAATGAAGTTAATGTCCAAACTAAAGCACAAAATGTGTGCCAGGCAATGGAACAGTAACTTCACATTTAAAATGAGTAAGCCCTGGAAACAAGCAATCAAAAGCAAAATGCCAAAACCAAAGAAAGGAAACAATAAAAGAGAACCAGAGAAACTTAAGAACCTCTAGCCACCAAGAACCTCTTTTTCAAGCAGTCATTTTCCATGATAAAACCCTAGCAGAGCAAATACCTCAGGTGCCACCATTGTATCTATCTATCTATATATA
>NW_018205604.1:0-641 GCF_001263595.1 Phalaenopsis equestris | reverse complement strand
TAAAATATTTTGATTTTACTATCATACCCAAGTGGAATATTTTGGGTATTTGTAATAGAATTTGTGTGATTATTGAAAATTATAATTTAACTATTCACTTATGTCATATTTTTTGGGAAGGAAACTCACTCGTGGATTGGTTGGTGAGGCGTGCTAAACTACAGGGTAACATCAAAGTTAATGTTTCTCTTTCAAACCATTTAAAGAGGCTTTTAAGGGGCGATTCTTTGGATTTGCCTTTTGTCAGGAGGTGATATAGATGGTGTTACATGATGTGGCTTCTTATTTTCCTGGGTACTCCACACTTTTTATGGGGGGATATTCTGAATTTTCTCTCCCTCTCCACTATAGTGCTTTTGGTAATTTTGGCCACTGTTATAATATGTTTCACCTTGAGATTAGGTGGGTAAGTTATGAGACAATTTTATATGCCCCCTTGCCTTATTTTAAAAGGGTTCAGGCTCTTTTAAACTTCACTGATTATATTTTTATTGGCCTCTTTGAAGGCTTCAACCGTTGCTTCTTTAAGGTGATCTATGGGTGGCTTATTTTTGGTTTCAGTTTCCTTTGCATGGTTGGCCGTTGTGGGCCTTGTGATCATGTAACCTGGGGTCAAATTGGGTCACTCTTTCAGCTGTTGC
>NW_018205603.1:0-641 GCF_001263595.1 Phalaenopsis equestris | reverse complement strand
ATGACATATCTCACTTCATCGTTGTTTTGCTATCTAATATCCACTTCAGGCAACTGTATAAGAAGTAATGCATCTCTTCCCATCTCTCTAAAATATCATTCTCCTCATCATCCAAGTCTATTTGATGGCTATCAAGTGAAGTTTGTCTATTTCCAGACCAAGTCAAATCTCTAATAGCACGACCTCACCACATACATTCTTCAATTCCATATAATTTGCAATGGGAACATTGAAGAGTTACACTTCTTTAAGAAAAGTTTGTAATACAATAAACACAGCTCATTGAATTTATTTGTTTTTGTGATATCTTAAATCAATACTTGAGTAAAAGTAATACATATATATGAGATATGTATTCCTCAGGACACATTAATATAATTTTTCTAATTTCATCCCAAGGCATGCTAGACTTTTTTAGTTCTTGAATAAAACTCCATAAAGTTCTTTGTTGTTGAATTTTGTTCTTAAATTGTTCCCCTGTAACTTCAATTCTGAATTTCTCTTTTAACTTTTTAGCTATGTTTAGGTAAACAGACTCTTTAAACGCTTGAGCACTTTGCATATTCAAATCAACAGACTCAACCATTGTTTGTAACAAACTAAAGGTCCACATATGTTGTAAGTTTCACATATATTTTTTT
>NW_018205602.1:0-641 GCF_001263595.1 Phalaenopsis equestris | reverse complement strand
GTAAATGTAAAAAAGAGAATTTAATTATTAAATATATAAATAGATAAAAATTGAATGGCATGTATCTAAATGCTAATCCTTTTTTCACACACCCAAATATTAGGTGCAGTGGATGTAGGTGCGAATTGGTAGTATTTATGATTGTATTTTGATGATATTCTGATGATACATTATAATATCGCTGATCCACACATGCTTTCACCGCACGTAATAATTGCTCCAAATACACGCATCATGTATATACAAGACCTTGAATGCAAAATAAGCTCTCAACCAACATCCCAATAAGATGTACAATTATGGTCAGAAGCAATTGTACTTTCAAGCAATAAATAAATGAGAGCAAGTTTGCCATTTCTTCCACCTCTGTGGGTTTCTTTATTGTTTTGTTTTGCTTCCATTTCTATGGGATGACAGAGACAATTATGCGCATCATTAATAAAGTAATGTTTAAATGATTTGTATATTATTATTTCAAGTAGGTTTCATGGTGCAATAATGACTTTGACCCATTTTTACCTTCACTAATGTTTCTATTTTTATTTTGGGCATGCCACCTAAACCCTTTTTATTTTACATATCTGTCCACTGACTTTTGTTTTTTAGATTCATACCCCCCAAATCTTTCATTTCACATAAAA
>NW_018205601.1:0-641 GCF_001263595.1 Phalaenopsis equestris | reverse complement strand
CTGATGATGAAAATTTGTTGATATCGTATCAATATATATTTATATTTATATTTATTTGATGAAAGTAGGTCTATTAATTTGTTATTTAAATATAATTTTATTGAGTTCTTCATGCATAACAAAATTTTAGTGCAAAATTTATATTGATGTATTAATCCAACACGAAGGATTAAATTTATTATAGTGATATTTTAATATGGGATATAATATTTAAAATAAAAATTAATGTAGTTTGTTGCCATATAATAAAGGGGGATTTACACAGCTCACAAAACTCTGTAATTTGTATATTTAGCACCCAAACTTCGCTATTTATAAAACATAACACTTATTTAACTTCCCTTATTTTATTCCATTAATGAATAAAATACAGGTTGAGAGATTGGATAAGAGAGAGAAGCAAGAAATGTTAGAGAGAGAAAGAAAGATGAATTAGTGGATAACTTTTTAAAGGTTGAGAGATTGGATAAATGGATAAGAATTTTGTATTCAAATTCACATTATACCGTGCGGAACGAGGCGGAGTTCAGATGATATTTGTAGCTTAATGACGATAAAAATATAAATGGTTCGAAGATTGTGCACGTGAAACCTGCATCGTAGGATTTGGAGGAGCTCAACAATGGCATCAAAGTTGTTTT
>NW_018205600.1:0-641 GCF_001263595.1 Phalaenopsis equestris | reverse complement strand
AACAAAAATATTTATAGTTTTAATAAATGAGAAATTGTTAATTATCAAATAAGGTAGTTGGAAGATTAAATATTGTCATAGGTTTGACCTACTTTGGAGTTACATGAAAGACTCAAGTTATATATGAGGGCCTCTCTTTAGTAGATAATGCTAAGTGGTTGAAATAGAGAAATGACTTATGAAGACCTAAGTGTTATTTTATAGAATTTTAATCACATTTGCTTAACTATATAGATCAGAGTGTTAGGTAGTATGGAAGTCATGTATTATCAAAGTATTTGAGTGCCAAAAATGAATAGTGATTTCAAAGAACTTGAATCTCTACAAATAATTTATGCTTAGCTAAATAGTGAGCTCAACTTTGAATTGCTCAATAAGCTTAGCTTGAATAAAAGTAGATTTTATTAAACAAGTTGAACTCTACTAAGTCCTAGCTTAATAATATTTGATTTAATAATACACTCACTTCTTTTTTACTCATATATTTAATTATGAAAAATCATGAAATATCCTCTAAAAATTATTGAAAACACATGCTTTTAGCTTCCATGAAGCTTAAAATTATTACAAAATCATAATTTTTCATATAATTAGTGATGAAAATTAAGGAGAGAATTATCTCTGAAATCTTATTTCAAATC
>NW_018205599.1:0-641 GCF_001263595.1 Phalaenopsis equestris | reverse complement strand
TGGGGTAAACTTCTCATCACACCGAAAACATAACCTCTTCGCTCGCTTCTCCCAAATCTATGTCTTTGTAAGACTTGATTGTTGTTCCCGATCGTGGTCCATTATTCGTGTCCTCTATAGCGTCTTGCCGAACTTCCGTTGTTTGATCTTTTGGTATCGTCGTGGTTATAATAGTTCGGTATGACGTTCCATCAGTGTTGCTCCTGCTGGCCTTCTTCATCTGATTCTTGTCCTTTACCATCTAAGTTAGCTCTCTCCCTCAATCCCCGTGGTCATAATAGTCGGAGTGTTACATGTATATCGGGCTTAAGCCTTTCATGAAATTCCTCTACAATCCTGCTTCAGAAATTCCCCACGCTCATCTCGACAATAGTTCAAATTTTTTCCTATATTCCATGAACATCCCCTCCAGAGTCGAGGCATAGAATTGCTAGTGATGTCTCCTTCCTGAATAACTCATAAATGTTCTGACAAACAATGTTTAAATTCATCCCATGATCGGATCAGGTATCTAGCTTTCTTCCACTGAAGCTAGGCTAGGACTTTCCCCTCCAAACACAATCTCACCTTCATGAGCTTCTCCCCTCCACTAACCCATTCACCGTGAAGTATCGCTCCATCCGATACACCCATCCATGTGC
>NW_018205598.1:0-641 GCF_001263595.1 Phalaenopsis equestris | reverse complement strand
GTCACATAAACGACCATATATTGCCTCTTTGTATGTTTGGTAAGTCAATTATGGAGTCGTCCTATGAGAAACACCTTGAAGTAGTTAACAGTATTCTTTTGTTCCTAAAAAATACACAAAACAGCAGCTTATTCTTTTAAAAAATCACACAACAAAATATAGAAGCATAAACTAGTGCAAACTGGGTGGGCTTAGTTGACTGGAAAAATTTAGTTACATGGCAAGAAACAAAATATGAAGGCAAGGAGTAGTGTTGAGGTAGCATATCATGTTATGGCTAATGGAGTGTGTGAGATGTTATAGTTGAAGAGAAATCTTGAGTAGTGGATTTTGATAAACATGCCAATAAACTTGTAAAGTGAAAATAAAGCTTCCATCAACATTGCAGAAATTCCAGTGCAGCATGATAGCAGAAAGCATGTGCAGATTGACCGGCATTTCATAAAAGAGAAGATCGATTGAGGAGCTATTTGCATGTCATTTATCACTACAAATCAACAAATTATCGATATTTTCACCAAAGGACTGTTCAGGCCTAATTCTGAACTCCTTGTAAGCAAGATGGACATGATAGATATTTATGTGCCAACTTGAGGGGAGGTGTTGGAATTTTAGGAATATTCTTTAGTATCTTCTATTTT
>NW_018205597.1:0-641 GCF_001263595.1 Phalaenopsis equestris | reverse complement strand
TAAATCTTGGAAATGAGAAAAAATTGTAGCATCTAGTCTAGTTGAATAATCCACCATATAATTGTAAGTATAAAGTACACTCTTGTTCGAAGTTAAGAGAAAATGGAATTATAGAGTGATTGTACGACGTTATTTCGGCAATAATAGTTGTATCAGGTCGTGAAAGCTATAGTCGATTGCTATAGAAGTAGTTCGCTATGAATGTTGGAGATGATAGCTATACCGTCAACTTATTGTAGAGTTTGTAGTTGAAAGCCCCGATACTAGTATGTCATGTGGGTCATAGGTGGTTAACTTAAGGAGCTTTGATCGACCACTGGGGTCGTAGTAGGGACATGTAAGAGTTGCGAGTCATGTAAATAGTAGTTGGTCGCATAAGTCGTAGCTAGAAGATGTAATGATGTATGTAGGTCGAAGAAGACGTGGTCGTGAGCTGCATGAGCTATAAGTTGTACAGTTCATAGCTAGTCACATGTGCTGGAATCGACAGCTGTAATAATGTTCGTATGTCATTGAGGTCAAAGTTGGGAGTTGTAAGAGGTGTGATGGTGTCCCTAGGTTGCAAGAAAAGCCCAAAGTTAGGAGACTTTTTAGCTGTGATAATATTTATATGTCCCAAAGGGCAGTGTTAGGAGTTGCAT
>NW_018205596.1:0-641 GCF_001263595.1 Phalaenopsis equestris | reverse complement strand
TTCGAAGTTGAAGATGGGATGTGTGAATGTGATTTGGATAACAAACGGGATCACAAAGTGGCTACTTGTAAGATGTGATGCTAAGACGGTTTGGGACAACAATAAATAGAGAACCATAACTCACGAGATGGCTTGAAAAATGATTGGTTGTCTCAAAACTGCTCGAGGAGTACAATTCATTGCAAAAAGATATAAGCCTTACCCTCATTGATGACGTTCGAGCCTTGAGGAGTCTCTTCTGTTCCTCAATTTTAGACGCATCTTGAGGCGCACCTCGAACACTTTATTAAATGATTCAAACCATATTCAATCATTTGTTTAAAATATAATAAAACGATTACATGAATTGAAACGGTTGTTCAAACGTGATTTGATCTCAGTTTGAACATAAATCAAGCATGTGATCTAACAATAATGATGATTGATACACCATCAAACAAATTTCCAACATGCATCATGAATTTCAAGGCATTGCACAAATCTCGAGATAATCTTTTGAGAAAAAATGATTGAACTTTTATTAAGAGTTAACAAGAGCTCTAATTTCAGCAAAATTACAGTTAAACTAACCAGCTTAACTAGACGGGCCCCGAGATACCAAACTTGATCCAATCCGAGTCAAATCAAGCTCAAATCAAGTC
>NW_018205595.1:0-641 GCF_001263595.1 Phalaenopsis equestris | reverse complement strand
AAGTCATTAAATAAAATAATCTCTACCTCATCTCTTACTTCCAAATAAGTAAGAAATGACCAATTGAGGTCCAACTCCAAATCAGCTGCACCAAGATGGTTGCTTATGTACCCTCATTGTTTGATCTTCTATATTATATCTTTTTACTAGTCTCTGTCTAAATAAACTTCTTCAAGTTATGAAAATATCCAACATTTCGCTTTTTCGTTTTATGGTTTACACGCAAATCATCAATAAAAGAGACAAAATATCTTTTTCAGTTCAATGATGTTGTATTCATCGAGTCTCAAACATCTGTGTGAACATAATTTAAAATATATTTTATTTTGTGGATGACAGTTCCAAAAGATGCATGTCTTCTTGTCAAACACACAATACTCACAGAAATAAAATTGGCAAGTGCTCGCTCCTTTCATCAATCCTTTATTTTCCAATGTCTAAAGAGAAGCCTCCCCAGCATGAGCTAACTGTATATGCAACAACATAGTGGCATCACAAGAATTATCAGAAACAGCAGCCATTCCATTCATTATACTACCTTGAAGATAATAATGGTTGTGATGGTGAAACCCCTTCATAAAAACCATTTCTCCACGACATAACCTCATAACTCTTGCCTTAATAATTATCTTGTAGCCATT
>NW_018205594.1:0-641 GCF_001263595.1 Phalaenopsis equestris | reverse complement strand
GAGCAAGGAAGGATGAATGAGGATCTTGAAATAAGTTAAGGAAACCCTTATCAAAGTAGCCTAGGGAGGAGGATGAAGCTTGTCGTACCTTGAAGCTGAGCTACGCTCGTGCCCTGCTTTAGGTGGAGAAGGAAAAGATCTCCACGTGCATCTTGTGCACCAGGAAAGAGATGAGAGGAAGCCCAAGTGTGTGTGAGAGGTCAACACCACCCATTCCTAGTTGAGCGAATAAAAAAGAAAATAAAAGGAGTTGAGGCTTCCTTGCGTTTTGCTCCGTTTGAAGAAAAGCAAAAACAAATCGGGCAGTACGTTTATGCTGGAGGTGCGACCGAAGGGTTTATTAAGGTAAGAGTAGGGTTTATTTGTTTTAATTAATGAATTTCATATATATGTGTAATAAAATATTAATGGTAGGTTTTATAAAAGGAGAATTGAAGCTATAGAAATCTCGGCTTGGAGGAACATTGAGATCAATACTTGTGAAATAAAGAAATATAATCGAGGTATGTTTATGGTTAATTTCATTGTTGGATCTTGTATAATTAATTTAATATACTAATTATCATTTTTATTAGTTAGGTTAGAAGTACAAGAGGCAAGATCTTGGATTGAAAATTTAGAAAAAGATTTATGTATTTTTT
>NW_018205593.1:0-641 GCF_001263595.1 Phalaenopsis equestris | reverse complement strand
TGATTTTAGTTTGGGTCAACCTAAAATGAACATTTAAATCTCCCCATGTCCAAAATTATTCCAGTAACACATTCGCAGACATACAAGATAAATGAGGCAAATTCTTCCTAAAACTCATCACATCTCTAATACTTACTTTCAATTTCTAAGAGAATCAAAACACTGAAAAAATTAGGTGCTTTACAAATTTCATAGGGTTAAACCCATAGGCAATATTATCCTTGTTATATTGACACATGTATTGTTAACCTCAGGAGTTATCTCAACCCTTATTGTATGCACCACAAACTTTATAGAGTTTAATCATCATCATGTTACTTATCAAGTAGGTTCATGACTCTACTCAATAAAAACAAGGTCAGACAAAGGAAGTAATAGAATTGAGATGGACTTGACATTTGACCAAACTCAACACTTCTCTCGTAAAGCTCAAGTTTGGTTGAGAACTGAGTTGTATTGGACTCGTAAACCCAACTATTACAGAGAACATATAAAATTCTAGCCATTCTGAGAAGTTAGGAAGTCACTTCCCCCATGACACATCAACAACTCTACTATTGACTCATACACATAATTATCTAAGATAACTATCAATCATAATAATCTATAACCATCATACACATATCATTCACACTCACTAA
>NW_018205592.1:0-641 GCF_001263595.1 Phalaenopsis equestris | reverse complement strand
ATATATCTTATGTCAACTCGAATCTAAAACAGCAAATTGGCGCAAATGTTGCAGTTGATTGGGCTGGATGCGCCTGTAGTACTACTAAGATGGTAAACTAATGCATCAACGTAAGATAAGAAAACATTAAGATCATGTTAAGAAATTGATATTTCATATATTTTCAAGAAGAAGATTGTGAGATAGGGTTCATCAAATCTGAGATCTTATAACATAATTATCATTACTCTCTTCTCCTTAGAACACTTCTATTATATCTTATATCCATGTAGACATAAATATAGCAATATACCTAAATATAAGTTTTCTATGAGTATTCTAACACGAAAACCAATACGTTGAATCAAACTCATATATTGAAATGGCTTAATCAAATTCACATGCAAAAGTAGTTGGATTTCATATCTCACACGGAGGTGAACTAGCACACTTAGTGAGGGACAACTACTTGGGAAATTTATTATTGTTATCAAGGATGTACCTCGATCCATATCTCAGAACATCGCTTGACACACATCCACGTCATAGTCCTTTTATAAAGATATCTTAGATGGGTGTCATACTATACTTCATACATCTCCAACAAATTTTCATCATATCATCTGACATGAATCTCGAGACATGACATAGATCTCGAGGTG
>NW_018205591.1:0-641 GCF_001263595.1 Phalaenopsis equestris | reverse complement strand
TCTCTCTCTCTCTCTCTCTCTCTCTCTCTCCTCTAATTATACGTTAGTTTAGTATGCCAAATAAGTGAATATGTTGGTTTAAAGTGCTCTGTAAGTAAAAAAGCTCATGATTTTTTACATTATTTGTAGGGGTTGTGGAGAAACATAGTTTTTGTTAGTGTACATTTGGTTTCATTAATAGATAAAAATAATAATTAATTCTAATGATTATGGTAGATTTTATCATTAGAATTTATAATATATTATTTATTTGGACAACATCAGACGAACAGAGGTTCTACTTATGACCATTTTTTACATGCATGTAACCATATAACAGTGTTTGTTAGTTAAAGCATTTGTTGAATCTTTTTACGACACAGTCTCCTGTTGTTAGTAAGCGAATGCAACTTTTTGAAGACGTTGTTTTGTAGAAAATTATTGAGAGAGAGAGAGAGACATGGATGAGGATATTGAGCGAGAGCCTTAGGAAATAGATTAAATTGTTATATCTGATAACCAAGAGGAGCGTGAGGTTCCTTAAATGTTCCTTGAGTTATAAGACTTATGAGAGAGAAAGAAGTGAAGAGAATGATCTGACTTACTTTCTTATCTTTTTTCTCTTCCATTTTACATATAAGAGAAAAGACAATAAAATAATC
>NW_018205590.1:0-641 GCF_001263595.1 Phalaenopsis equestris | reverse complement strand
AGTATTTACAATGTATGCTAGGGAATACTTATTACGCATTTACCTTCACATATTAACATCTCAACCATTGGATGAGGACTAAGTCACATCTCATTGCAATTGGTTAGTTCTCATGAATCAGAATCAACACCATTTCACTAATTTTTGATCGAACCACCAGTTCGAAGGGATCCCACATCATTTGATGCATAAATTGTTATTTTCATGATCATAAACTAGCGAACGGTTTACAGTCAAACCGGTCAAACCTGCCTACTCAATTTGATTTTTAAAACCTCTCATAACATAATAACGGCCTAAATTCATCAAAGAATTAGTTGTGCTTATATTTCTATTTTCATAGAGTAAAATTTGCTGTAAAAGTTAGCAACTTATTAAGCGAGAAACCCATCAGTTGTTTAACTATTTACTTTTAATATTATGTGAGTATCAGTAATTTAAAAATGAACAAAAATTAGGAAGTCATTGCATTGCTCTACATTACATGATTGGAAGAACTCTTAAAAGTTGAAAGCTATTAGGTTTTTCATTCAAAAGCTATGCCATGTCTTGGTAAACGATTGTATGTGGAAGCCCCCAAAATCCTCCATTTGAACCTTGCCAGCAATTTTATAGCTCAAGGCCATCGCCAACTTTCAAGA
>NW_018205589.1:0-641 GCF_001263595.1 Phalaenopsis equestris | reverse complement strand
GATAATGATGTTGGCTACGTTTTTACTGTCTTTAGAGATGTTATCTGACTTTAAATTAGAGAATACTCCTAATCACATGATGAACAAACCCTAGAATTTTCAAGTCATAGTGATAGGTATTTAATTATGTATGATTAAATTAAATTATCATGTGTTTAATTTATTTAAACTTAAATATAAAATAATTATTTTTTATTTTAGGTTCATTAGATTCTCCTCAGTTCAGTGAGCACTAGGGTATTTTTCTTTTATTTTTGTGATCTCTCTATATTGAGATATTATTTTTTGAAGTTATATTTAATTTTTTTTATTTAATTAAATCTAAAATAATATGTTTATCCACTTAACCACGTAATCCCCTACTAAACCTCAATGATTTTGAAAGACCACACAACGAGTTCTCATTGGTTGCCCTTTCCATGTAGCCGCCTTGGCAGCCCGGAATCTCATGTGTTGAGTTGAACCAGTTTGTCGTATGTCAATGAGTGGTATAGAGAGATCACCATAATCATTTTAAATGATTCATCATCCTAGATGATTCATAGCTTGTGAACCGTCCACACTCTAAAGCTAAGATCTCTCTCGATACTTAACCAAATTTGATGGGGTTTGTTCAAACACCTTCATCTAAGTGTGGCAAA
>NW_018205588.1:0-641 GCF_001263595.1 Phalaenopsis equestris | reverse complement strand
TTATTTTAGTGAAAATTTTGGAAAAATAAATTTTAATCATTTAAATTTGGAAAAATGTTTTAAGTGGTCCCAAGTGATAAGGTAGGAATTTGTAACGTTTTAGTGTATTTTTTTTATTTTTGTGATTTTTAGTTATTTTGAAATAGAAAATTAGCTCAAAAATTAATGATTTATTTTAACACCAATTTTAGTTTTCTTAAGTGCCCCTGGTCATAAAGATCACTCCAAACCACTTTGCATAATTTTCTTAACTATATTTCATCTATTATAATTATTTTAGTGCAAAATTCAAATTTTACTTGAAAATAACTTTTGATAAAAGATACATTTCAAATTGATTTCAAATTTTTGCAGAGACTTAAATTATCATTATCTTCATTTTGAACTAATTTTTATGATTTTTAAATTATGTTTTATTTATTTAAAATTTTATTGGTTTTAAGGACTTAATTACATAAAAAATGCATTTAATTATTCAAACTCATTTATTATTTTTCTTAGGGTCCTCTGACCAAAGTGAACATACCAAAATAAGTACTTGTCTGCCGCTGATTTGTGAAGATGTGATATATATATATATATATATATATTAAAAAAACACTTAAGATATCATTGATGTGAAAAGCAAGTTAGAATTCTTA
>NW_018205587.1:0-641 GCF_001263595.1 Phalaenopsis equestris | reverse complement strand
AAAGAAGAAGAATTAGATAAGAAAGGTGGGCGTAAATGGAAAAGGGCGGAGGGCTGGTGGATCTCAGTATTGAAGCTGCAACTGCAAGTTGCGAGAGCGTCGAGAAATGGCAGAGGCAATAGAGGACACTCGAGCGCCTTTCTTCTCAGCTCGCAGATGCTCTCCTTAGACATCTACACAACAGCCGCCTCCTTTTCACATCCATCCTTAAAGTTTCCACCTTTCTATCAAAATGGTTGACTTCATAGGGAACGACAGCCTAAAAGAATTGGACCTGTCAAGATGCGCAAGTGTCACGGATGATGGCATTATGCATTTTTATCCATTTCAAGTTTGTAGAAGCTATGTGTGTCGAAAACATGATTGATTGTTGGAGTGCTCTGCCTCTCTTCCTTTGTAAATATCCGTGTGTTTGATCTGGGAGGGATTCTTGTCACTGATAAGGCACTATCATCATTACAGGTGCTGACACTGCTTGATCACTTGGATTTATTGCACAGTGAAATTTCCAACATTGGTGCTACTACGATTTAAAAGTTATCTATGTTGAGCTTTTTAAATATAGCTTGGACTAAAGTTACCAGATTACCTTTTCTTTCTCTTTCTTGTTTAAACACGAGTAACCACACTATCCATTCTAT
>NW_018205586.1:0-641 GCF_001263595.1 Phalaenopsis equestris | reverse complement strand
GGGGTAAGTCTTTGTTGGTGAAAACAATAGGAGGATGTGTGCTATGTTTGGGTATGACGATGGCTGCACATAATTCTCATGATCGAGGCCTCTTTAAACTGGCTCGACAGGATGATTCTACTTCACCCCCAAAGGTGGCTGAGACTACAACAACAATACGGATCTCGTGGACTTAGACTGACTCGTCTGATATCTCCTCAACTAGTTTTACCTGTAGCTAGGTTTTTTGGACCTGGGGCTACAAATTCTTTCAATTTTTTGGTCTTAAATAAATTTTCAATAAGGCCTCGAAGGTGTCAGCACTCCATTTCGTGCCCATAGTTCCAATGGTAAGAACAACACTTAGGATCTCATAGGTAAGCTACAACCTTTATCGGTGGCACCCTTTTAAAGCTTTATTTTATATGGTCTCCACTATCTTAGGCAATGAAACTCAAATAAGTTGTTTTGGGTGCTTCGTGAATAGGCAGTGGATGCATGTTATACCGACCAGTCGCTGGTCAGGCTATCGTGCCTGACTTTCTCGATGACGTGTTTTGTCGGTCGCCCTGTGATCTCAGGGTGACTGCGTGTCTTCGTATTGAGGACAGGTGGAAGGTCATGAATCATGTCTCGATCTCCACCTTTCACATTGGAAGGCC
>NW_018205585.1:0-641 GCF_001263595.1 Phalaenopsis equestris | reverse complement strand
GTCTTATTTAAAATATAACCCGTCTTAGAAAACCTTGACCCAAAATACAAACTCCTCAAAAGAAACATGCATAGATTTTTAGGCCCACAATACCTTTTGCATGTTATTATACAAATTTAAGGTTTCTGCATTTTAAAATGTCTTAAAACCATTTTTTTTTATTTTAACCTTTTAACTCTTTGTTAAGCCAAACAAAGCTAAATGAGTTAGTTAATACTATACCATGTCCTGTGCCTATTCTGGTTGACAACAATGTCCTGTGTTCAAGTTCTTCAACCAAATCCAAGTTAGTGAGCTTAATTTTTATAATGCTTCATTGTAACAACTCTTCATTTTAATATAAATCCAAGTCAATGGCAAGCATTTTAGCAACACCGTCATATGACACACATGAGGTGAGGTGAAATTTGTTCAAGTTCTATATTTTTATGGAAATTTCATCAATGGAAATTTCATATGTGAGCCAATAATAGAACGCAGTATATGCTAGTGAGGCCTCCAACCAACGACAAAATAGATGAGCATGGCCAGCGTCCAATGCTTTAAGAAAATTTTGCTCTCTCGCCCATGTCAATAAATGTTGGTATAGGTGATGCATAAAGCACCCAAGCGAATACAATCTCCTCAAAAAAGCAAAAAAA
>NW_018205584.1:0-640 GCF_001263595.1 Phalaenopsis equestris | reverse complement strand
AAAAAAAAAAAAAAAAAATCAAAATCAACCATCCTCATATTAATTTGTGAAGCGGTTGATATTTTATTTTATTTTTCTTAAGATGAAATCTCAGTATCATATCAACTACATTAAGTGATTTGATCAGAAATCTTCTAAAATAACCTAACAACTAGCCTTAGAGGGAGATTTTAGAGTGAATAATTTAATTCCAACTACAAGAAGATAACCCCAATCGAGATGCTAAAAATCTAATATAGTTAGGTGCTTATAAACTAAATGGTAAATACATATTCGTCAATTATCAACCGTCGCTTAAGCATCCAATGGACATGATTTTACTTTGATGTGAAAGTAGATGATGGATTTTAGACCACAAAATCTTAACTAGTAAGTGGTGGAGTGAGGAGCATTGGTGGTGGCAGAAGTCTAGAGATACTCAACATTATTGAGAAAAGATATGTGCTTTGTACTTGGTACATAAAGTAGAAGTATGATTGATGATTCCAACTTTGTCAGAATCAATCATGATGATAATATTTGCGATAATGCAAGTAACATAAAACATGGAAGAAGTTGAGATAAATTAAAAAAAGGTAAACATGGAAAATAAATTAAAATAAGAATTTTAATTATATCCATTTATTTGTGTTAATTTTAA
>NW_018205583.1:0-640 GCF_001263595.1 Phalaenopsis equestris | reverse complement strand
AAAAAAAATGCGTAAATAATAGTATTATGGGATTCGATGGGTGGCCGGCAAAATTAAAGTTAGCTTGATAAAGAAATAATAATAATAAAAATGTTACTTTCCATTGCCTAATTTTCAAGACATTAACTACAAGGTCCAGAATGGGCCATAATTCAAAATCATATGAATGTTCTTAAAGGACGCTAAAGATGCTAACATTGATAGTTAAGTTTTGGTTAATTTATAAACTTCATTGAATCGTAAGGTAATTAAGATATTAATTAATCTAGTACTAATTACGATATTTAATAATTTTGTGCTAATTACAATATTTCTAGTAATAATTATGTTAAATTGTGAGGTATGTTTGATGAAGTTTTAACTGAATGATTAGCAAAGCATCATCGAATGAATTAGTAGATTAAGACAAAAATTAATGAGTTATTTATTCTTGTTTTGATAGCATCATTGAACCAGCACAATTTAAGGAGAATGAGCATAATGATCATTATTAAGAGAGAAAAGCTTGCATAAAAGTATTTATTCAAAGTATATTAATATTATTTAAATGCAAAATCTATGCTTTACATAAACAAAGTGTAATGGATTATATTTTTTATCAGAAAAGAATCACTTTTTTGGTACAAAAAGAAAAAAAAAA
>NW_018205582.1:0-640 GCF_001263595.1 Phalaenopsis equestris | reverse complement strand
TTTGGGGGAAAAGCCATAGGAGTAATCCTTTAATACAATAAAATAAATAACAATGTATTGTGAGTCAAAGTAAGAAAAAAATGTAAATGATGTTATATAGCACAAGTTTTTGAATCTTTTCTTAATATACTCTTTCAGAAATTAGAATATTAATAGTAACCAATTATGATAATTTTATATGGTCTGAAAAGATTTACTACCTCTTCAGAGTGTAAAGTGGTTGGAATACCAGCAAAAGTATAATGCTTTGATACTGCCAAATTCAACTGTTAGGAAGCAAGCCCTTTAATGAATCCAACTTTTGTTTTCTAGTTAGGAAATCAACTTTAGTACAAGAGTAGAGTGAGGATGCGAAATGTTTGAGAAAATACCCAAGAAAACAACGACAAATTAAGAAGACTTAAATGTGTTGCTTCCATCTTATTCTAAATTCACAACATAGCATTGGAAAGAAAATGGAGGGCCTCTTGCATATGGGCATAGTGCATGCTACTGCAACCAAATCTAGCTAGCTAGGTCCAATCTAAGTAAAGCCTGATCTAGCCATTCAACTGAACAAACAAAAACAATGCGATGTTTCGTTTAACTTTTAATCTAAATGAACTACACCGACTTATTCAATCAGCGCTATTACCTTTTT
>NW_018205581.1:0-640 GCF_001263595.1 Phalaenopsis equestris | reverse complement strand
ACATCTTTTTGAATTAGCTATCAAAACACAATTTACCGAAACTTTTCTGAGTGCATTTTTAATGCGCATCACACCAAATAAGCTGCCGCAAACAGGACCTTATTATACATGAAGAAATTTAGTCGTCATTTATTCTTTTTTTAGGCTTTGATGCTGAGACATATTTTAATATATACTTTTGTGCTGTTCCTTCAGGACATTGTGGGTGGGGAGACTGTAAGGAAATTGCCTTTATGCTACCACACATTTCACCTCTCGTGTGTAGACAAATGGCTTGCTGTGCATAGCTCTTGCCCTGTGTGCAGGCAATCTCTAGATTCAGCCACCACTGATTAAAGCCAAATCTAGATGTAATGTTCCAGGGTTCAATGTGTAAAAATGTGCAATTTTGTAAAATAATGTAATTATTTTTTTTTAATGTTATCCCTAGCGCCATCCTTAACAATCGTGTTAAAGTTAATGGAGTTTATTATAGGAATTAGTGCTGAACAGTGATTTTCTTTCTTATAATTTACTAGTTATGAAAGCTTATTTGATGGGCTGTTCATTTTGAAAGCAGTGTGTTGGTTCTGAAATAGAATTATTTGTAGAGATAAGTAGGGGCGTAAACAAGCCTAAAAAACGGAAAAAAATTGTGTAC
>NW_018205580.1:0-640 GCF_001263595.1 Phalaenopsis equestris | reverse complement strand
AACACAAATTATAAGATGTGAACTAATCAATTAAAGTGTTGGTAATTAAAAAAGTTATATTTTTCTTTATTTCCTAATGTTAGAAATTATTTTAAATTAGATGTCAAAACACAATAAATAGAATAAATATGTAAATCATATCCAAATCCGTAAAGGGATTCCAATCCTATGCACATTCACACAAAACAAAAAAAAATAGAAGTTTAGTTAGTTAAACAAGTAAGGGATCACCGAAAGCATTTAAGAACAGAAAAGGTTTGGTTAAAAAAGTCAATTTCCCCAGTCCTCCTGTATTGGAGAAAATATCACGCCTAGTGTGGACATAGAATTACTTCCGGTGTGGACGAAGAATTAACACTAAAGTTTGACTGAGATGCTACTTATCTTGTCTGATTTGCATTAGGATGTGATAAGTGTCTTTATTAAACTAATAAAATGGGATTGAATATGATCATCTAACCAAAGAACAAATGGTGTAGAACACTATCACTATCCTCATGAATGGAGCATACATGTAAACCACACATGTTATGGATCAATTAAGTTTAAAACTTACTCTCTTTTTTCCTTTGTTTCTCCATACTGAAGTAAGAAGATGCTATTAGAAAATTATTTACTCATACTTGTTCCTTATTTTGTA